>NC_083332.1:53706261-53894051 GCF_963455315.2 Globicephala melas | reverse complement strand
TAGCATTTTGTCATATTTGCTTCACTGCTTTCCCCGCTTTTTTTAAAAAAAATAATGGAATAAAACATTTCAGATGAAGCTCAAATTGATGCTGTCCTCCGTACTCAGCTCAGTAACTCTCTTGGGCAAATAAGCAAGTCCATTAACGGGTTAATACGTGGAGAGATAATTGATTCATTCAACTGGGCTTTATTCAGGGCCTACTATGAGCAAGATATGACCTACAGGATGCAGACACAGCCTTACGGGGCTTTGTTTTAATTAATAATTCGAGCACGCAGGGGAGGTGGCAGTTCAGAGATACTAAAAGACAGCGGTCGCCATGTGCCCTGGTTAGCTCACTGTATTAAATAAAATCAGTGGTTTGCCTTCTGTACTTAGATTGCCGTTAACCAGCACAGCTCAAAAGAACAGTCCATCTCACATCTTTAAGACACTCGCTACCCAGCAATTGTGCTGTTAGGAAATTTCAAAATAGGGGCTATTGCCCAAATGGTGTGATTCTGCGCTCTCATAGATCTGCTATGGGAATCAAATTAGCTAACCTGAAAAAACATTTGGAAAATAGAACGCTAGACAATCATCCCCAGAGGCTCTAAAACAAAGGAGCATATGAAGTGAGATGGGGTGAAGAGGAGACAAAAAGGGGACCAATGTGAAAACTAATAAGAATTTAAAATACAACCTCTGAGGGGAATAATGCAATTTCATCCTCCTGTGTCTCAGGAACTGAAGCCTGGAAAAGCCTGGTTGAAATGCCCAGCTTGCTGAGTTGGGAGGAGGGGTGAAAAGTAGGGAGAAGACTCGGCGCTGGGCTTTCAGAAGTGACTCAAGTAAGTACCTTTGTAATTTCATGTTTCCCTCAAAACCAGATGATTTGTTTGCACCACAAAAAAAAAAAAAGTCAAGAATGGACTATGGCAATACCCTGCCTTGTGTGAACGTTATGTGGGAGAGAAAGCTAGTTCATGCTGCTGGGGATACAGTTTTTTCAAAGGAGATCACTGTACCTGAAATGTAGGTAGTTATAAAAATGGCATTAATTTGCTTAGACCGAGCGATTTTCACAGGAGAGCAACTAGCAGAAAACATTATGAAAATGTCCGAGAGGACTGGTAATTGAGTTGATTAGTATGACCTTGGTTATGAAGGTAATAGAAAAGGGACCGGTGCTCAGACTGAGTTATAACCCTGTTCCCGGTTCAGCGACAGAGTGAGGGATGTAATTTGCTCAGGCTGACTCGGAGTAGCCAAGCCTGCCTGTGACAAAGTAATACAGTGCCTAGCCGAGCTTGGCCTGCGCCTTTACCCTGACAGGGTAAACAGGACAGGGTCAAATAAGAAATGATGGACTGGGCTCGTGCGCCGCTTCTCTGCTTCTCTGAGCTACTGGCAGCATCTTCTGGACACTAAGCCCCAGGAAGCCCTGAATTACCAAAGAGGGAAAAGAACACGACTGCTCCCCAGGTGAAACAAAACAAAGCAAGACACCAACATAAACAAAGAATAGACATCCCACGAAGGTCTACACTGAATTCACTCCAGCTCTGTTTTCCGTATATTTTAAAGGCATTTATGAAGCAATGTGCCACTGCCTGTGGTGGGAAATTTAGCTGCGTTAATCACGAGAAAGCATCCTGGGTCTGGCTCCAAAGCCCATGTTCTCTCTACTACACCTTCTTGAAAAAGGCAAACTTCTCCCAGTAACACACACACACACACACACACACACACACACACACACACACACACACACACACACACACACACACACACACACACACACACACACACACACACACACACACACACACACACACGAAGTTAACTCCGCAATCATAGATTCACTGTTGTTAACTGGACAGGGTCAGTGGATACCAAAGCGCTTACACTAAGTATAAAGTCACTAGCACTGTAACTGTTGTACAGCAGTTCTATCCACTTTCATAGCTGTCATCACCTTCTTTACCAAGTTCACTGGAGGAGGAGATCTTAGAGGGAGCCTGGGATGACTGGTACTCCAGAAACAGCTACGACACCCACAGAGCCCCTCAAATATAGGTTAAAAGTCTGTACACATGGGTCTCGAGCATCTCACGCACTATTCCTAATGAACGCGTATCAGATTTGAACTAGAGAGTTTTACTGGGAGAATCACAGCAGGGTATCGTCAGGCACATTGTTTTCCCTCTCTGGGGTGTGTGTGTTTGTGTGCACGTGTGTGTGCACGCGTGTGTATTTGTATGTTTTATGAGTCTCCGATTTCAGGGCTGTGGCTACATAAATGACAAAGGACCCAGAATCCCCTGTCTCCTTGCCTCTGTCACCATGCTTGCTGACCCTCTAGTGAAAAGGATTTGACCACCACATGCGAGTGGAATAAATTATCGCTGACACTCCAATATTTAATTATGCAGCTGTCAGAGCGGCCCTTTTGAAATTCATTTTAATAAAGTGGGAGCTTTCCCTTTCAAGGTTAGAGTGAGGGGAGCCACCTTTGGTGTCAGCTGGAGGTCTCCACCATGAGCTCTGCATTCTTGTTCCGTTCGCCTGTCACTTGGCCTGATAGAAGGGCCTGATAACAGCTCTGATGCCTGGTGGCCTCCCCCCGAGCCCCACCCTATCCCTGCCTGAATGAACATCCTTCATTTAAACCCACAATAATGAGGACCTCAAAGTCAGAGAGGCAGGCACAAGGGCAGCCTGGAGGGGGCAAAAATGGCTTCTTGTTATAAAATTCACTCCATGTGGAAGTGGCAATCTAAAAGCAATCATGGCCATCTCCCCATTTTAACTGGTTAACCAGAAATATTTAACATGGTGGAAGGGGAAAAAAAAACCCAACAAGCCCGGGGTAACGTGAGGGCACCCAGTCACTGGCACTCCTCCGTTGCTTTGGCCCCAAACTCGTGAAAGAGAAATAAAAGTACTGATTTCTATTTTGCTATAAAATAGAAAACAGTATTGTAGTTTGGCTTCTGGGCCATAAAGTTGCACTGAGGAAATGCTTTTATTTGCCAAACGGAATGTGTGAATGGGATGAAGTCTGCCTACTGTGTATGTGCCTAAAGTCTGTGTTTAGCTTACGCTTCTCACTGTTTGCATGTAAACCATGCCTACAAGGACCTAGAGAGGAAAACGTGGGTCGGGCTAGAAAACGCACAAGAGACTCCCTCTAGACAGCCGGACTGGTGCCTTTCTTCTCTCTTCTCTTCAATCTCTCTTCTCTTTCCCTTTCTTTTACTTTTCACACTACATTCTCTCCCTTACCTTCCTTTTCCTTTTCCTCTGTTCCCCCCCCACTCCTCCCCTTCTTTCTCTCTCTTTAATAACATGATTAATATTTATTGATTACTGACTGCACGCTGGGCATTGTCCGAAGTTCTTTGTACGCTTATCTCTTGCAGGGCTCCAAGCAACCCTATAAATTAGGTGCCTTAATGATTGTTCCCATTTTACAAAATTGTTCATTTTACAAACTGAAGCTCAGGGAGAGATGAATGGTCTTTCTCGAGATCACCCAGACAGCGTCCAGCACAACTGAATCCAGACAGATGCCAAAGCATCTAAGATATTTCCCGGTCTGCTGTGTTGGTTTATTTTCTCTCTCTCTGGTCTCTTCCTTGCTAACTCTTTCTCTTACTTTCTTCCCTCCTCCTTCCTTCTCTCTCTCCCCCATCTCTCCTTCCCGGGTTTGTATACATGTGTCTCTCATGGAATATATAACAGCTCCAAGCGAATGCACACAGAGACCCGGCTCATACACACATACTGCAACGCTTGTCAACAAATACTGCTTTTGGAAAGAGGCCTCGTCCTGTGCACGTGTTTGGATAAATGCCTGAAAGAGGACGTGCATGTGACTGTTGAAAGGTGCTGTCTTTAAACCATAAGTAATAACCAAATCTGCCCATAAGCACTTTTTCTGGGAGAAAACATTCTTTTCCCGGAGGCTGGGAAGGTGGATCCTGAGATGAATTACAGAGAAACAGGAGGCAGAAAGCAATACCTGTGCCTTCACTCCACAGCTCTCTGAGGAGACCTGCTTTGCAAGGTCAAGGAAGGACCCCCAGACCCAGCCAGGGCTTAGAGCCAGCTCCCTCAGCGTGGCCTCAAGTGCAGCTGATATGCAGGGTGCCCTTTTCCTGAACTCTTGAGTTTCTTAACGGGGACTCATGATAGCTGAGGATACAAGGCCTTGGCATGGCCTGGAGAAATCACAAGGGCGAACTTCACCCCTCCCTAGGCCTGCTCTTAACTGTGTCCTGTGTTCCAGGATCTCAACCCCAAGGGTATCCCTGTTTCACAAAGGCCAGTGATAACTGAGGCCATCCATGCCCTGCCATGTTTGCCATCCATGTTGCCCATTAGGGGGACACCAGTGCTACTGAGATAGCTTGAGAGTTAGTGTCCTATATATGGGCTCCAGAAGAAGGCCCCGAACTTGAGAGAAACAAGCAAGGGGGAAGGGGAGTAGTACAATCCGTGCACCTGTGCACGTTACTCTGCTCTGCATGGCATTGGCCCAAACTTACAAGACAGGAAACTGCACTTCCAGGAAGAAAGTTCCTCCTGGGAGCCCCTGCACCTGTCACATAGGAAGCCCTGCACGAGGGTTTATCGAATGTAACTCATACCAGCATTTCATCAACCCAACGACAAGTACAAAAACGCGTCTCAGTCCGTGCAAACAATTGTGTAAGATCAGACGCCCTGGTTAATAGGTAGGAACACTCAACAAGAGATCGGGATAGTTTGTGGGGTGAACCAGTGACCAGTTCAAATATCACTGATGACTTAAAGCTGCCCCCGCCCCCCAAAAAAGGACACGTATAGGAGACAGGTGTCCTGCCTCTGGCCCTGGCTCCTGCCAACTTATTGAGACATTTTGTACAGGTCGAGTCACATCTCCAGGCTTTGGCTGGCCTTTCTGGGGCCTGGGAGGGAAAAGGAAGGCCCAGGCCGTGCTACCTAAAGGGACAGTGGAAAGATAAGCCAGGGAGGTGGTAGAAGAAGCATCTGTGAAAGTGAAGAATCCAGATGTAACCTGCCCAGAAACTTCTTCATTTCTGTTTCTCTCTCTTTCACTCTCTCTCTCTCTGTTGAGCCGGTATTCGTTGGCTGTTTACTGTATGTGGCAAGATTATGCTCTGGGCTTCCCATGTCATCCTTATAACAACCTTGAGTGGGAGGGAGGCGCTGTAATGACCTTCATCCTACAGATAAAGAAACTGAGGCTTAGCGAGCTAACCGATTCGTTCAAGGTCATTTAGCTTATACAGGATGGAAGGAGGATCTGAAGTGAGCGAGGCTTCACCCCACTAGCAGGGCTCTTAAACTCCACGCCATATTTCTACCTCTTTTCCTTGCATCCTGGAAGTGAGTCCAGAATTGCCTCTACCTACACTTGGCAAATCTGTTTAATGCGGTCTATGTTAAATAATACACAGATGTCTTTTGGAAGAGGGGGGAAGCGGTGCCCTTTACCTGCAATGCTGACACAATCATAGTAATAAAAATAGTAATGGCGGTGTAATGCCAGCAGCAGACACCTTTATCAAACTAGATTAGGTAACAGGCTATATTTGAACATGTATGTGTATTGTATATATTTTATGTACGTATATATATGTGTATCTACCCACACACATACATATACGCACATACACATCTTTTTCTCTAATCTGCACTATTTTCATTCCCATTTCATTACTAAGGAAACCAAGGCTCAGAGAAGCTAACTATCTTGCTCAGGATCGTATGGGAGGTAGCTGCAGAGCCAAGTCTGATATATCCATCTACCTGACCCAAAGCTATTGCTCTTGAAAGAAAAATATAATTAAAATAACCCCCCCAAAAAAAAACTTCCACAGTGCCTCTATGTCACTTTAGAATTTATATAACTGTTTCAAGTACACAGTTTCATTTGATCCTGACGACAACCTTGTGAGTAGCTATTACTGATATCGGTGTGGAGTATTCATCTGACCCCGATTTTACAGATGATGGAATCATGGGGCTGGAGGTGACGTGACTTGCCCAGGGAGGTGCAGCCAACAGCAGGGGGAACTGGGACCAAAAACCAGTCCTCAGACTTGTACTCATTGTGTCCCATTGTGTCCCCCTTGCTCGACGTGGAAGAGCTTGCCCCTGCCCGGTAGCTCTGCGAGCCGGGGACATCCATGCGTCAAGACACTCCTCCTGGGACTTCCCTGGTGGTCCGGTGGTTAGGAACCCGCCTTCCGATGCAGGAGACGTGGGTTCAACCTAAGCCCGTGCACTCTACAGCCCGCGTGCCTCAACTACGGAGCACGCGCACGCTGAAGCCCATGCGCTGCAACTAGAGAGCCTGAGCGCCTCAACGACTCAGCCCGCACACTCTAGAGCCCGCCTGCGTGCCGCAAGAAAGATCCCAAGTGCCGCAATTAAGACCCGACACAGCCAAATAAATAAATAAATACTGGGGGGGGAAAAAAAAAAAGACACTCCTCCCGCTGAGGTTCTCAGAACTGATAGCTTCCATCTTGAACAAATAGCCTAGCGCTCATTTGGATGTTCTTGGCCTCGGGTGTAGGGCCCCCACTCCAGCAACTCCTTTGCCAAGTGAATTTAGACAATGTTCTCAATGCCAGTTCTCTCGCTGCAAATGGGAAGAGACTTACAAAGCAGCTGGCAGCAGCCGCCTGTCACAGCTTCTGCAGTCAGAAATAATGATGGGTCAAAGCCAGCCCCACATCCCAGAGCTCCCCAGGTACACATCCCGATGCTAGGAGTCCGAACGCCCCTCCTGAGCGGACCCTCTTCAAAGAGCAAGTGTAGCATCCACCCCCAAGATGACAAGCAAAGCCTGGAGGGCTGGGAGGGAGAAATAAATCCTGACTCAACGAGGAGAAGGATTAAAAAGTCACCTAGCATGAGGAGAATTCGCACTCCACAAATTTTTCTCGACTGAGTAAATTTAAAGAAATAAAACTAGATTGAGCATGCGTTTAATACTGGCTGCTATCTTTTGCTCTGCTCTGCTCAGTGGCTTGTTAAATATGAAAAGATTTGCCCTGCAAGGAGACACAGGGAGAGGCAATCTCTGAGGAACTCATCAGACACCCCGCCCCTCCTCTTTGTAACCTGGGTGAGACGGAGAGTCCTTTTTTTTTTTTTTTTCCCTTCCATCACCCGAGTGCCCCGGTCTTGTGTACAAGTCTCAAATACGATCATGGTATCACCACTGTCTCTTAATAAAAGGTGTGATATAAAAAGCTCATTCGAGATGCCAGGAGTTTCCCTTTCTGACCCTGGCTGCCTGAGAGGCAAATTGCATTAGAAAATGACATGCCATTCATCTCGTGAGTACTTGCAGGAACATTTAGCTAATTAAATGATTAATAAATTTAACACTGCTTTATAATTTCATTTAGCTGTGTTGGAAATCACACGGTAAGCTGCGTATGCACCGAATGAGATTAGGTGGGAGTGAGGGTTTCGGAGGCTGCCCTGGTAATTGAGATTAGTCTATTACTATGGTGACCTTTTTAACTTTTATATTCTCTTGTTAAAGTGAAATAAAATTTTATTCACTTTTAAGGAATATTTACTTAGAGAAATTTACATGAAATTAAAGAAACACGGAGCCCAGAAGCCTACTGGGGCCAGAATCCATGCACTGTTTCCTTTGTAATTTTCAGAGCCCCTTGAGGAAACTGTCCTTAAAAGCCGGAGGCACAGTGAAGAACTGTGTGTCTTTAGGTAGATCATTCATTCACTCACTGAATGCTGAGTCCCTGGTTATATCCTGGGCACACTTCTAGGCCCTGGTACTATAGCAGTAAACATGCCCCAGGTTCCTGCTTTCCTAGAACTTAAACTGTACTAGAGAAATACAGACAAGAAGCAAATAAATAAACAACAAAATAACAGAGCGTCACAGTGATAAGCACAATGTAGAGAATTAGACAAGATGGCTTCTGTAGGCTGGGGAGCTAAAGAAAACCTCTTTTCAGAGGTGACAATTAAGCTGAGATCTGAATGAGAAAAAAGCCACCAGCCATAGAAAGCTCAGGAGGGACAGCACACCAGAACAGAGGAGACGGAGGGTGAAGGTCCCGAGGAGGGAACGCATGAATTTGGTGTATTCAAGGCACAGAAAGCACAGTGAGACTGGGAGCTGAGAAGCTGCAGGAGTTGGTGATGCAGCAGATGTAGGAAGGGTCAGACTAGGAGGGGCCTGCTGACCACGGAAAGGACTTCGGACATTTTTCAGTCGGTGTAGTGGGAAGCCGTTAGAGGGTTACCAGCAGGGCACTGGCACCATCTGTCAAGTGATTCCATCTAAACTAAGGGCTTCTGCAGCCACAATTAAGAGTGGGACTGGGGCTACCTCCTAACTTTTTGAAGAACAAAAAGACTGACTTGCTTTCTCTCACCTTCAGCCTCTTTTTTTTTTTCCCTTTTCTTTTCTTTCCTTTTTGGCCGCACTGCGCAGCTTGCAGGATCTTAGTCCCCCGACCAGGGATCTAACCTGTGCCTCCGGCAGTGAAAGCACAGAGTCCTAACCATTGGACCACCAGGGAATTCTCCAGCCTCCTTTCTAAGCTGTGTTTTTTTTCAACTGAAAACTGTATTTGCTGGTCTGACTTCTCTGTTCTTTTCTCAATATGGTCAGCTCTCCATATCTGTGGGTTCCACACCCGCAGATTCAACCAACAGTGGATCAAAAATATTTGGAAAAAAAAAAAAAAAGTCCCAGAAAGTTCCAAATAGCAGAACTTGAATTTGCTGCATGCTGGTAACTATTTACTTAGCATTTACATTGTATTTACAGCTACTTACACAGCATTTACGTTGTATGAGGTATTATACCTAATCTAGAAACGATTTGAAGTATACGGGAGGAGGTACATTGGTTACATGCAAATTCTATGCCATTTTATATAAGGGACTTGAGTGTCTGAGGATTTGGGTATCCATAGGGGGGGTCCCAGAACCAGTCCCCATGGATACTGACTGGATGTGGTGCCTTGTGGTCCCAGGTGTTTTGAAAATGTTTCCGATTATCCCCTTCTTTACAGTTCTACTCATCCAATTTTCGCTCTCCTCATCCATAAAGTCCCAAAGTATATATATTTTTTTTTCCTTTTTTTTTTTAAGATCTTTATTGGGGTATAATTGCTTTGCAATGGTGTGTTAGTTTCTGCTTTATAACAAAGTGAATCAGTTATACATATACATATGTCCCCATATCTCTTCCCTCTTGCATCTCCCTCCCACCCTCCCTATCCCACCCCTCTAGGTGGTCACAAAGCACCGAGCTGGTCTCCCTGTGCGATGCAGCTGCTTCTCACTAGCTATCTATTTTACGTTTGGTAGTGTATACATGTCCATGCCACTCTCTCGCTTCGTCCCAGCTCAAAGTATATATTTTTAAACTTCAGAAGTCTCTGCTTGGTCCTCTCCTGTATTAACCATGTCTTTAGTTTTTCTGTATTCTGATGCTTTGACACCTGAGCCTTGCTGACCTTGGAGGGACCACCCCTCCCAGAAGTAGTCAGTTCCTAGAGACAACAAACAGTTCACCTGAGCCTTTCAAATGTAAATCAACCAATCTTGAACCTAGACTCCAATCCCTTTCTTTCTTGGGCTCTCAATTCCTGGCCACTATCCCTCTGCCTTAATCACCCCAGGGCCAGGTACCAGACACCTAGGGGAAGGCCCTCCTGGCCAGAGCCTGCCGAATTTATTCAGACCAGCCAATCCTATGTCTGCTCACTCTGCCTCACCTGCTGCTTCCTAAAGAAACCACAATAAAGGCTCTTGTCCAGTTTCAATCTCTCCTGACTGACCCTGGTGCTTCCCCAAATGCCCTCCCCTCCATGGCACTGGGTGTCCTGTTCTCGAGATCTGTTGAGAATCGCAAACTGTTTTTGCAATGGCAGCTGTCTTCTGATATGTTGGTCGTACTGTACCTAAATGATAATAAAACCTACCTTTCAAAACATCTCCAGATACCCAGTCTTGCTGCTCATCAAATAATAAGACTTACTGAGGTCTTGCTATGTGCCAGATGCTGTAGAGACAGGACTGACCTTAAGTGACTCTAATTTAATCCTCCCTCCTACAACCCTGAAAAGAGGATAGTTTGGAGCCATTTTATACATGAAGAAACTGAAACAGAGTTTATGAGACTTGCCCAAGGCCACGTGGCTCTAAGTGTTAGAGCTGGGAGTTAAACCCAGAATAGAGATGGTGTAGTTCATAAATTAAGAGAAAGAAAGATCAGTTTCCTTCCCGATGAAATGAACTAATTTAAAAAACTGCATCTTAACAGATGCTTGAATAATTCTGTTCTGTCTTGTTGGATCGTCCTGCCAAACTTGTTTGGAATCTGCTGCTGCAATTTGTTGCTCAATCCCTTTCTCTGCCTAGTTTCTCATCCAGGCACATGTATCTCGAATTCCACTTTTCCCCTAATTGCTTCCCTTCAGTTAATATAAATACTCAGAAAATGTCTAAAGAAATGTCCGGGGCCGTTTTACCAGGTGTCTCGTGCCATGCTTCCAGAATGAGGGCCAATTCCTCAGAATACCGCTCACAATCATCAAAGAATTTCACACTTCTGATGCTCTCACATTTTGCAAATCTACGTATTCAGCGTTGAAAGTTTTTGCTGTTAGTTGTTGTTGATTTTTTTTTTTCCCCTACCAGCCCGTAGAGAAGATGAAATAAAAGATCTTCCCTTCAGCAAGCGTTTAGAGTAGTTTCAATTTCAGGTAATTACGCATACATCCCTTGGATATTCTTAAGACTCTGAACACATACACACCCTTAACATTTGAAGCCCTGTGATACCTGCTGTAAACTCTCAAATTTGTGAGCAATTACCTTTGTAAGCAGTGTTTCTGGAAAGTAACATCTGCGTGTGATTCACACTTTTTTTTTTTAACTTGTTAATTGTCTGGTTGTTAACTCTACTAATCTTACGACGCTTAAGAATTCGTCATTCTTCTTCCAATGTCTTCTACTTAGCGTGCAAAATTTGGACACACCTGTGTAATTAAAATATTTTCTGCTTAAAAAAAAAATCCCAGTTGTTTGGCTTACAATCACATTAGCACCTGTTAGTAGTAACAGATGAAGTAATGAGTAGCAAGAACATGCATATCCTAGTTTTGAAGAAGTGGTGACCTGCCTGATTTTCTAGAAATTGCAAGCTCAATATTTTACTCTTTTGTTTTTAATAATGATATGACCTTGTGAGTTACAAGTGCTTAGATGCTTTAAGTATTTCCTTCATCTTCATTAGATGCTCAGACATCACCAGAGAGACTTGTGCCTAGATTTTTTTAAGCTGGAATTCTTCCTCCCTTCTTCCCTTTCTCCCTCTTTCTTTTTCAAATGTATTAGTCCACTATGAAACCTGACACCACACTAGGCACTGATGATAAGAGAAGAAAAAGAATTCTGCCTTCCTAGGAGTTCACGGTATAATCCTCTCTATTCAAAATGTGGCTCAGGGACCATCCTCATTAGCATCCCCTGCGAGCTTGTTAGGGATGCAGAATCCACATTCCATCCCAGACATCCTGAATCCAAATCTGTACTTTCAGGAGGACCCCTAAGTGATGCGTAAGCAAGTTAGAATTGGATAAGATCCTCTAGTTCAGGGACCTGTTCTCTCTGACAAGCAGGCCAATCTAGGCAGCCGTCTGGTTTTGCTGTTATTGTTGTTTACTTTTTACTGTCTATGATCTAGGAATGTTTTTGACATTTTAGATGGTTATATTTTAAATGGCTATATGACTACTTAACCTCTGCTTTGATAGCCTCCATTTTGTCTCTTGGACTGCAAACTCTAAACTCTTTACTTTGTGGCTTTTTAAGTGAAAGTCTGCTAACCCCTGTTCTCGAATTTAGATGAATGCAGAACCCAAGGTATGAATGAAGGCACGGATGAAGGTTATCTTTTGAAACAAACACGGCACTGAAAATATCTTTCAAACTGCAAGTGTCAGACGTCAGAGGAACGACGATATGTTTTCGTGTGCGTCTATTTTTTGTTGTTTGTTGGTTTTTACAAAAACTGTGACATGTTTTCAACAGGAAGATTGGCACTGAAAGCCTGTATCTTGGAACAAACTTGTAAAAGCTACAAGTGTAACATGAATTTCACAGCCCACACTCAGAGATCCATCAGGTCCTGAAAAGGCAGTTCTCAGAATCAGAAGAACCCCAAAACATGAAAATTACTGCAACTGGTTCCATCAAAGTTCATACAAAAGTAACGAACAGCAAAGTACAGATGGCAGTTCTACCGCACATATCCACCTGCAAAAGGGCTGTGTTGTTAGATGTTGCAAACTTTTAGTTTTTCCAAATTAAGAAGGCACAGAATTGCCATTTACTTTCTCCATCACTTCAGAACACAAGAGCGGTTACTGTCCTTTCGCTTGAGTTAACCTTTTCTGGCAAACAGTTTTATTTTTTAACATGTCCATATCCATATCTATCCTTTGGGGTGGATTAACTAAGCAAATATTAGTTCGGGGCCAGTGTTGAGGACGGATAAGGAGCAAAAAGAAGACGAGACAAGAACTGAAATCAGAGAGGAGAGACAGGAAGAAGCAAGAGCAGACAATCTTCAGTAAAAGAAACTCAAATAGGGAACAGGGGACAACATTTCCACAGGGTCAGTGACCTGATCACTTCCAGTTGACAATAAATAAATACTTGTTGCACTGGATTAAATTAAAAGGAGTGAAGTGGGTGTTAATTTGCAATGGCAAGACCCAAGGTGCCTACTTTTCATACCATGTAGGGCTTTGACATTAAACGAATGGGAGCCTGTTCTTTGAAGATCATCTGTGATACTTCAACTCAGCTGGTTAGAACAGGGGCCCAAGGGAACCAAAGTTCTCTGGATCGGGGCAGAACGCTTTGCTCTCTTTCCTCCCAAGCGCTACACGTTTGTGGAGCACAGTCACGGCTAGCATCAAGGATGACAGGACAATGGTGTGGACAGTCCAGCCTAGCCCATCAACAGGCCTGGAAAGAACTAGTCGAAGCTTAGGGGCTGTCACCTGGCCAAGAGCATCTCCCTTGAGTACAGATTACAACCTGATCTTTATTTGAATGCATCGTCCTGAATGAGCAGAAACTTAAAACAAAACAAAACAAAACAAAAGCAGATGATATGAAAGTCTGCTTTAGCTGACTATGGTATTGGGGGGAATTAAGCAGTGTGCATGATGAGATTAAGGCCTTGTATGATTCCCAACTTATGATTAACGTAGTCACAGCAAAACGTAGAGGGTCTTTACTGCCTTTCAGCGAGGTAACTGACAGCGTGCAGGGATTATTAGTATTGCTACTTAGGCTAATACACAATCTGAATTTCCAGAAATGCCATTACTGTGGACTGCTCCCTAGGGATCTATGTATAATGGCAGAAGTTACTACCCAAGGACATCTCCCCAGCCCCTAAAGAAATACCCACAGACAGAGAAGGGCTCTGCATGGCTTCCCTCTCACTGAAAGGGCTGCTCAGAATGACTGATTAGACTCTTGACCTTCCAAAAAAATTGTACAGGGGCCTTTCCAAGCTGGAGACGGGAAGCCAGATGGGGCAGGGTTCAAATCCCAGCACCCGTACTTCTTAAGCCAGCCACTCTACTTTACTCTGTCTCAGTTTCCTTCTCCTCAAATGGGATTTTTAGGAGGTTAAATGAAAAATACAGCAACTTCCTGGCACATAGTGTGTGCTCAGTGGATTCTGGGTTTTTTCGTCTTGTGCTCATAGAAACCGGGCCTCTGTTCCTGGGGCGCATGCTGCCCCTCAGGCCTTTCCTGGCTTCATCTAGGAGCCTGTATTCACCTTTTTCCCAGTGTCATCTCCTCCAGGAAGCCTCCCCTGATGCTCTTGGGCCAGGAGCAGTCCCCACTTTCCACTGTCTCCTGGGCCTACTTCTATCCCTGCTTTTAACTCAAAGAATGGAACCCAGCCCCTCACGGTTCTATCTCCATGGAAGTGAGCTCAGAGGAGCTGTGTCCATCTTCACCCCAGTGCCAGCCCATCCCCGACACATGGAAGGTGCTGGAAGTCAGGTGAACTGGAGAACAGCAGCCTGTGCTCTGCATGCAATGAGCTGCAGTTCCAGTTTTCTGCTCTCGTGGGGCATGGCCGGGAGGGTGTTTTTAAAGCTCAAGTTTTTGCTGCATGGTTTTGCCCCAGACCACTCTTTTGCTCTTGATTCAGGAAGAAGCCTGTTCAGCCCAGACTTCTGCTTTGGTCCAGTCGGCCTGTGCCCTGCTCTGCCCCCTCCATCATCTGATCTGTCAGCATGGCTCAGCTAATCCTGCTCGTTGGGGCCTCTGGGCTCGCACAGGGGAGCGATGCAAGCAGAAGTTCCAAGGCAGTGCTGAGAGAAATGAAGTTCCTAACCAGCTCTCCTTTTATAGGAAAAGGTGGAAGTCAAACGTCTCAATGGTACTGGAGGAAACAGCCCAAGGTGTATGGCAAGATCAAGGCCTTCTATGATACCCAACTCATGATTAACTTGGTGTCAACGAACCTAACTTTTCCCCCTTATCAAAGGGACAGTTTGTTGCCTTTTTAAGACTCAACCTAGATACCTTCTGCTAGTCACATGTGATATTTCACGGCTAAACCACCAGAAAAGATAAATAAAGGCAATTCCCAAATCACAGAGGAGAGAATTATAATCACATTAGAGTCAAAACTTGAAAATCAAGGCAGGAGGCCAGGCTTTTTCTTGCAGTTACAAGAACTCTGGGATCACACAGACCCATCAGATGGCTCTAATGGGTCAGGGGCCTGTCAGGGACCCTGCAGGGTGTTCTGAGACCAGCATGACCCCAACACCAAACATCATGGCAACTGACTTCCTTCCTTGAACCGCAGGCCTGGCCTCCATGTTCTGCCTTATTTCGGCGAGAAAGGCAGGCGGTCCACAAGCCGACAGTGAGCCCAGGCTGGCCCACTTCTAAATCTCACGATAATTACATCACTATTTGTAATGAGTCCGAAACCAGCCCTCAGATGTGCAAAGGCCACAAGCAGAAGCACGTCTTCAGCCTGGATGCTAATCACGCAGAAAGAGGGGTACTGGTTTCTGTCCTCTCCCTTCCCAAGCCCCCGCCAATGCTGCGGAGCACCTGGCCCACTGTAACCACAGAGAAGGTGCACGTGCTCCTAGTGCCTAGAAGAAATGAGAACCTACAGACTGGGGAGACTTTACCCCGCACCTGCTTGATCTGTGTTTTTAATGACCTCTTGGTACTCACCGCAAAGGAGGACTCTTCACTAGGAAGAAACCCCAAAAGTAGTGACAAGTCAACAACTGCAGGGAAGAATGTTCCAGATTTCGAATGCTTAGTGGGACTGGGTATTTAGGACATAGTGCCCCTTTCACAGTTAACTCTTATGATATAGAAAAAGCAGGGGACACATTTCCCGGGGAAATTCGTCTTTCCTCTTTAACATGAAAGGGATAGATGTATACATTTAATAAGTGTGCCAATCACAGGCTGACTTTTATAAAATGACTAACTTTAAAAAGGGGAAGTAATTATTTGTGGAATGTTGTATGAAGCCTCAAGTCGGGGGAAATGGAAAAGGGCTGAAAAGCGAGGGTGAAAAAGTCTTCTGTGTCAGTGATGGCACAGTGAGGACCTGCAGGCTGGATCCGGCCTGTGGATGTATTTTGTTTGGCTCATGCAATGGATTCATTGCCAACACTTAAAAATTGGATGATTCTACATTTGCAGGTTCTCTGGAAAAACTGGAAGTTCTGGCAAAACTGGACTAATTTTTACTTGGCAGAATTCAGCTGGAGTTTAATAATGGCTGCCCCTATACACAGTGCATGGACACAACCCTTGACACTTTCTACTGTCTTCCATACACTGGGGGCAGTGCCATTTATCATGTTATACACAGATGACTTCATTCATTTATTCCACCCACCTGGTACCTGTAGGCATCTGCATTTGCCCTATTCTACGCTATATAATTATTACTTATTAATAGGTTGTTTTATTAATTAATTTATTTGGTTGTACCGGGTCTTAGTTGCAGCAGGCGAACTCCTTAGTTGTAGCTCACCGGCTCCTTAGGTGCGGTACATGGGCTCCACAGTTGCGGCTCGCTGGCTCTTTAGTTGTGGCATGCGAACTCTTAGTTGTGGGATCTAGTTTCCTGACTAGGGATCGAAACTGGGACCCCTGCGTTGGGAGAGCGGAGTCTTAACCACTTTTTATCTCCAAGTTCCTGATGCATAAATCAGAGATAAACCAACATGCCACATTTAGTGAGAATTTCCTCATCTAGAAAAGTGAAGGCACTGAAGCACAAAGTCCAAAGCTACTCTTTGGCACTTCCATAACTCTATGGTTTGGGAAAGGATCTCTTCCACCAGTAACAAGAGGAGTTTTCACTGTTAATCTCTTCAATCTCTTCAATCAGGTAGCCTGATGAGATTGTTGCACTTCAGCGAATCATGTCTCTGAGTGTTCTCAGCTGCCTTAAAATGAGAGGCCTAGGGCATCCCTGGTGGCGCAGTGGTTGAGAGTCCGCCTGCCGATGCAGGGGACGCAGGTTCGTGCCCCGGTCCGGGAAGATCCCACATGCCGCGGAGTGGCTGGGGCCGTGAGCCACGGCCGCTGAGCCTGTGCGTCTGAAGCCTGTGCTCCGCAATGGGAGAGGCCACAACGGTGAGAGGCCCGCGTACCGCAAAAAAAAAAAAAAAAAATGAGAGGGCTAATCAGAGAGGAAAGTCCTTGATCAGGAAAGTATGTCCTTTTTGGGTTCCCATAACAAACATAAATGAGTCCTTCTTTTTGCCCATAGATGTGATGTTACTGGTAAATGGCAGGTGAAGATCTCTTTACCAGTGGTGTGGATGGGTTGATAAATGGATAGATGGATGGATGGATGGATCTGAACCTCTTATATGAATCCTATACTCAACACTTATTTTGCAAGATGGCAGACTGAGTGTAGAAGGGGCATCCATGCCAGTGGAACTGAGTGGTGTATACTAAGCAATGGGAGGCCAGGACTGGTCATCTAGCCTTTGCCCTAACCCACTGGCTGTGGGCCTAAATGCAGTCTGTGGCTGAATGCCAGCTGAGGGAGAAGTACACACTAAAATATAGGCAGGCAGATTATTTTTAAGACTGAAAACTAAATGCTCACTGATTTCTATGCAATTCAGGCTGCGCTCCACAGTAGCTGATGGGTACCCAGTAGAGACCAGCCCATAAGCAGGGAGCTATGCTACTCTCACACCCTCCTAACCACAAAAATGGAACCCAGCCAACAGATATTTACTAAGTATCCTCTTCGTGTGAAGCACTGCACTGAGATGGATGTTTGCTGAATAAAAATCTGTGGACTGTTAACAAAACATTAGGAAACTCAATCCAACAATGCGCAAAATGTCTTACATGCTATGAGTGGGATTTATCCCAGGTATGTAAAGCTGGTGCCACGTTCAAAAACCAATCAATGTAATCCACCAAATCAATAACCTAAGAAGAAAACTCATATCAGCTGAGACACAAAAAGCATGTGACAAAACTCAACAGCCATTCATGATTAAAAACAAAAAACAGAAACTCGTGGCAAATTAGGAATAGAGGAGAATCACCTCAACTTAATAAAGCAAACCTTAAAAAAACCTATAGGTGGCATCGCATCTCATGGTGACATAGTAAATGATTTTTTCCCCCTAAGATCAGGACCAGACCAGGATACCTTTTCTCATCACTGTTATTCAGTATAGTACAGGGGATTCTAGCCACTGCAATGAGGCAGGGAAAAGTAGTAAAAGGCACACATATTGGAAAGGAAGAAATAAAACTCTCCATTTGCATTTGAAAAGACTGGCTACACAGAAAACCCCAAGGAATCTCAAAACAAAACAACACTCCTGGGAATTGCTGGGGAAGATGGCGGAAGAGTAAGACGCGGAGATCACCTTCCTCCCCACAGATACACCAGAAATACATCTACACGCGGAGCAACTCCTGCAGAACACCTACTGAACGCGGGCAGAAGACCTCAGACCTCCCAAAAGGCAAGAAACCCCCCACGTACCTGTGTAGAGCAAAAGAAAAAATAAACAGAGACAAAAGGATAGGGACGGGACCTGCACCAGTGGGAAGGAGCTGTTAAGGAGGAAAGCTTTCCACACACTAGGAAGCCCCTTCGCGGGCGGAGACTGCGGGTGGCGGAGGGGGGGGGGGGCGGAGCTTCGGAGCCGCGGAGGAGAGCGCAGCCACAGGGGTGCGGAGGGCAAAGCAGAGAGATTCCCGCACAGAGGGTCGGTGCCGACCGGCACTCACCAGGCCGAGAGGCTTGTCTGCTCACCTGCCGGGGCGGGCGGGGCTGGGAGCTGAGGCTCGGGCTTCGGTCGGAGCGCCGGGAGAGAACTGGGGTTGGCGGCGTGAACACAGCCTGCAGGGGTTAGTGCACCACAGTTAGCCGGGAGGGAGTCCGGGGAAAAGTCTGGACCTGCCGAAGAGGCAAGAGACTTTTTCTTACCTCTTTGTTTCCTGGTGCGCGAGGAGAGGGGATTAAGCGCGCTGCTTAAAGGAGCTCCAGAGACGGGCGCGAGCCGCGGCCAAAAGCGCGGACCCCAGAGACGGGGGCGAGCCGCGGCTAAAAGTACGGACCCCAGAGACGGGCATGAGACGCTAAGGCTGCTGCTGCCGCCACCAAGAAGCCTGTATGCGAGCACAGGTCACTATCCACACCCTACTTACGGGGAGCCTGCGCAGCCCGCCACTGCCAGGGTCCCGGGATCCACGAACAACTTCCCCGGAAGAACGCTCGGCGCGCCTCACGCTGCTGCAACGTCACGCCGGCCTCTGCCGCCGCAGGCCCGCCCCTCACTACGTGCCCCTCCCTCCACCCCGCCCTGAGTGCGCCAGAGCTCGCAAATCAGCGGCTCCTTTAACCCCATCCTGCCTGAGCGAAGAACAGACGCCCTCCCGCGACCTACACGCAGAGGCGGGGCCAAATCCAAAGCTGAGCCCCGGCAGCTGTGCGAACAAAGAAGAGAAAGGGAAATCTCTCCCAGCTGAGCCTCAGGAGCAGCGGATTAAATCTCCACAATCAACTTGATGTACCTGCATCTGTGGAATATATGAAGAGACAACGAGCCATCCCAAATTGAGGAGGTGGACTCTGAGAGGAAGATTTATGATTTTTTTCCCCATTTCCTCTTTTTGTGAGTGTGTATGTGTACGCTTCTGTGTAAGATTTTGTCTGTATAGCTTTGCTTCCACCATTTGTCCTAGGGTTCTATCCGTCCGTTTTTTTTTAATTTTTTTCTCTTAAAAATTATTTTTTTATTTTAATAACTTTATTATATTTTATCTTACTTTATTTCATCTTCTTTCTTTCTTTTTTTCTTCCCTCCTTCCTTCCTTCCTCCCTCCCTCCCTTCTTTCTTTCTTTCTCTCTTTCTTTGTTTCTTTCTTTCTATCTATCTTTCTTTCTTTCTACTTTATCTCCCTTTTATTTTGAGCCAAGTGGATGAAAGGCTCTTGGTGCTGCAGCCAGGAGTCAGTGCTGTGCCTCTGAGGTGGGAGAGCCAATTTCAGAACACTGGTCCACAAGAGACCTCCCAGCTCCACGTAATATCAAACAGCGAAAATCTCCCAGAGATCTCCATCTCAACACCAGCACCCAGCTTCACTCAATGACCAGCAAGCTACAGTGCTGGACATCCTATGCCAAACAACTAGCAAGACAGGAACACAACCCCACCCATTAGCAGAAAGGCTGCCTAAAATCATAAAAAGTCCACAGACACCCCAAAACACACCACCAGACGTGGACCTGCCCACCAGAAAGACAAGATCCAGCCTCATCCACCAGAACACAGGCACTAGTCCCCTCCACCAGGAAGCCTACACAACCCACAGAACCAACTTTAGCCACTGGGGACAGACACCAAAAACAACGGGAACTACGAACCTGCAGCCTGCAAAAAGGAGACCCCAAACACAGTAAGATAAGCAAAATGACAAGACAGAAGAATACACAGCAGATGAAGGAGCAAGATAAAAACCCACCAGACCTAACAAATAAAGAGGAAATAGGCAGTCTACCTGAAAAAGAATTCAGAATAATGATAGTAAAGATGATCCAGAATCTTGGAAATAGAATAGACAAAATGCAAGAAACAGTTAACAAGGACCTAGAATAACTAAAGATGAAACAAACAATGATGAACAACACAATAAATGACATTAAAAATACTCTAGATGGGATCAATAGCAGAATAACTGAGGCAGAAGAACGGATAAGTGACCTGGAAGATAAAATAGTGGAAATAACTACTGCAGAGCAGAATAAAGAAAAAAGAATGAAAAGAACTGAGGACAGTCTCAGAGACCTCCAGGACAACATTAAAGGCACCAACATTCGAATTATAGGGGTTCCAGAAGAAGAAGAGAAAAAGAAAGGGACTGAGAAAATATTTGAAGAGATTATAGTTGAAAACTTCCCTAATATGGGAAAGGAAATAGTTAATCAAGTCCAGGAAGCACAGAGAGTCCCATACAGGATAAATCCAAGGAGAAATACGCCAAGACACATGTTAATCAAACTGTCAAAAATTAAATACAAAGAAAACATATTAAAAGCAGCAAGGGTAAAACAACAAATAACACACAAAGGAATCCCCGTAAGGTTAACAGCTGATCTTTCAGTAGAAACTCTGCAAGCCAGAAGGGACTGGCAGGACATATTTAAAGTGATGAAGGAGAAAAACCTGCAACCAAGATTACTCTACCCAGCAAGGATCTCATTCAGATTTGATGGAGAAATTAAAACCTTTACAGACAAGCAAAAGCTGAGAGAGTTCAGCACCACCAAACCAGCTTTACAACAAATGCTAAAGGAACTTCCCTAGGCAAGAAACACAAGAGAAGGAAAAGACCTACAATAACGAACCCAAAACAATTAAGAAAATGGGAATAGGAACATACATATCGAAAATTACCTTAAATGTAAATGGACTAAATGCTCCCACCAAAAGACACAGATTGGCTGAATGGATACAAAAACAAGACCCATATATTTGCTGTCTACAAGAGACCCACTTCAGACCTAGAGACACATACAGACTGAAAGTAAGGGGATGGAAAAAGATATTTCATGCAAATGGAAACCAAAAGAAATCTGGAGTAGCAGTACTCATATCAGACAAAATAGACTTTAAAATAAAGACTATTAGAAGAGACAAAGAAGGACACTACATAATGATCAAGGGATAGATCCAAGAAGAAGATATAACAATTGTAAATATTTATGCACCCAACATAGGAGCACCTCAATACATAAGGCAAATACTAACAGCCATAAAAGGGGAAATCGACAGTAACACATTCATAGTAGGGGACTTTAACACCCCACTTTCACCAATGGACAGATCATCCAAAATGAAAATAAATAAGGAAACACAAGCTCTAAATGATACATTAAACAAGATGGACTTAATTGATATTTATAGGACATTCCATCCAAAAACAACAGAATACACATTCTTCTCAAGTGCTCATGGAACATTCTCCAGGATAGATCATATCTCGGGTCACAAATCAAGCCTTGGTAAATTTAAGAAAATTGAAATCGTATCAAGTATCTTTTCTGACCACAATGCTATAAGACTAGATGTCAATTACAGGAAGAGATCTGTAAAAAATACAAACACATGGAGGCTAAACAATACACTACTTAAGAACGAAGTGATCACTGAAGAAATCAAAGAGGAAATAAAAAAATACCTAGAAATAAATGACAATGGAGACACGATGACCCAAAATCTATGGGATGCAGCAAAAGCAGTTCTAAGAGGGAAGTTTACAGCAATACAATCCTACCTTAAGAAACAGGAAACATCTCAAATAAACAACCTAACCTTACACCTAAAGCAATTAGAGAAAAAAGAGCAAAAAAACCCCAAAGTTAGCAGAAGGAAAGAAATCATAAAAATCAGGTCAGAAATAAATGAAAAAGAAATGAAGGAAATGATAGCAAAGATCAATAAAACTAAAAGCTGGTTCTTTGAGAAGATAAAACAAATTGATAAACCATTAGCCAGACTCATCAAGAAAAAAAGGGAGAAGACTCAAATCAATAGAATTAGAAATGAAAAAGGAGAAGTAACAACTGACCCTGCAGAAATACAAAAGATCATGTGAGATTACTACAAGCAACTCTATGCCAATAAAATGGACAACCTGGAAGAAACGGACAAATTCTTAGAAATGTACAACCTGCCAAGACTGAATCAGGAAGAAATAGAAAATATGATCAGACCAATCACAAGCACTGAAATTGAAACTGTGATTAAAAATCTTCCAACAAACAAAAGCCCAGGACCAGATGGCTTCACAGGCGAATTCTATCAAACATTTAGAGAAGAGCTGACACCTATCCTTCTCAAACTCTTCCAGAATATAGCAGAGGGAGGAACACTCCCAAACTCATTCTACGAGGCCACCATCACCCTGATACCCAAACCAGACAAGAATGTCACAAAGAAAGAAAATTACAGACCAATATCACTGATGAATATACATGCAAAAATCCTCAACAAAATACTAGCAAACAGAATCCAACAGCACATTAAACGGATCATACACCATGATCAAGTGGGGTTTATTCCAGGAATGCAAGGATTCTTCAATATACGCAAATCAATCAAGGTGATACACCATATTAACAAATTGAAGGAGAAAAACCATATGATCATCTCAATAGATGAAGAGAAAGCTTTCGACAAAATTCAACACCCATTTATGATAAAAACCCTGCAGAAAGTAGGCATAGAGGGAACCTTCCTCCACATAATAAAGGCCATATATGACAAGCCCACAGCCAACATCATCCTCAATGGTGAAAAACTGAAAGCATTTCCACTAAGATCAGGAGCAAGACAAGGTTGCCGACTCTCGCCACTCTTATTCAACATGGTTTTGGAAGTTTTAGCCACAGCAATCAGAGAAGAAAAGGAAATAAAAGGAATCCAAATTGGAAAAGAAGAAGTGAAGCTGTCACTGTTTGCAGATGACATGATACTATACATAGAGAATCCTAAAGATGCTACCAGAAAACTACTAGAGCTAATCAATGAATTTGGTAAACTTGCAGGATACAAAATTAATGCACAGAAATCTCTGGCATTCCTATACACTAATGATGAAAAATCTGAAAGTGAAATCAAGAAAACACTCCCATTTACCATTGCAACAAAAAGAATAAAATATCTAGGAATAAACCTACCTAGGGAGACAAAAGACCTGTATGCAGAAAATTATAAGACACTGATGAAAGAAATTAAAGATGATACAAATAGATGGAGAGATATACCATGTTCTTGGATTGGAAGACTCAACATTGTGAAAATGACTCTACTACCCAAAGCAATCTACAGATTCAATGCAATCCCTATCAAACTACCACTGGCATTTTTTACAGAACTAGAACAAAACATTTCACAATTTGTATGGAAACACAAAAGGCCCCAAATAGCCAAAGCAATCTTGAGAACGAAAAACGGAGCTGGAGGAATCAGGCTCCCTGACTTCAGACTATACTACAAAGCTACAGTAATCAAGACAGTATGGTACTGGCACAAAAACAGAAAGATAGATCAATGGAACAGGATAGAAAGCCCAGAGATAAACCCACGCACATATGGTCACCTTATCTTTGATAAAGGAGGCAGGAATGTACAGTGGAGAAAGGACAGCCTCTTCAATAAGTGGTGCTGAGAAAACTGGACAGGTACATGTAAAAGTATGAAATTAGAACACTCCCTAACACCATACACAAAAATAAGCTCAAAATGGATTAAAGACCTAAACGTAAGGCCAGACACTATCAAACTCTTAGAGGAAAACATAGGCAGAACACTCTATGACATAAATCACAGGAAGATCCTTTATGACCCACCTCCTAGGGAAATGGAAATAGAAACAAAAATAAACAAATGGGACCTAACGAAACTTCAAAGCTTTTGCACAGCAAAGGAAACCATAAACAAGACCAAAAGACAACCCTCAGAATGGGAGAAAATATTTGCAAATGAAGCAACTGACAAAGGATTAATCTCCAAAATTTATAAGCAGCTCATGCAGCTCAATAACAAAAAAACAAACAACCCAATCCAAAAATGGGCAGAAGACCTAAATAGACATTTCTCCAAAGAAGATATACAGACTGCCAACAAACACATGAAAGAATGCTCAACATCATTAATCATTAGGGAAATGCAAATCAAAACTACAATGAGATATCATCTCACACCCGTCAGAATGGCCATCATCAAAAAATCTAGAAACAATAAATGCTGGAGAGGGTGTGGAGAAAAGGGAACACTCGTGCACTGCTGGTGGGAATGTGAATTGGTTCAGCCACTATGGAGAACAGTATGGAGGTTCCTTAAAAAACTACAAATAGAACTACCATATGACCCAGCAATCCCACTACTGGGCATATACCCTGAGAAAACCATAATTCAAAAAGAGTCATGTACCAAAATGTTCATTGCAGCTCTATTTACAATACCCGGAGATGGAAACAACCTAAGTGCCCATCATCGGATGAATGGATAAAGAAGATGTGGCACATATATACAATGGAATATTACTCAGCCATAAAAAGAAACGAAATTGAGCTATTTGTAATGAGGTGGATAGACCTAGAGTCTGTCATACAGAGTGAAGTAAGTCAGAAAGAGAAAGACAAATACCATATGCTAACACATATATATAGAATTTAAGAAAAAAATGTCATGAAGAACCTAGGGGTAAGACAGGAATAAAGACACAGACCTACTAGAGAATGGACTTGAGGATGTGGGGAGGGGGAAGGGTGAGCTGTGACAAAGCGAGAGAGAGGCATGGACATATATACACTACCAAACGTAAGGCAGATAGCTAGTGGGAAGCAGCCGCATAGCACAGGGATATCAGCTCGGTGCTTTGTGACCGTGTGGAGGGGTGGGATAGGGAGGGTGGGAGGGAGGGCGATGCAAGAGGGAAGAGATATGGGGACATATGTATATGTATAACTGATTCACTTTGTTATAAAGCAGAAACTAACACACCATTGTAAAGCAATTATGCTCCAATAAAGATGTGAAAAAACAGAAAAAAAACAACAATCCTAGAACTAATAAATGAGTTCAGCAAGGTCACGAGAGCTAGATCGACACATAAAACTCAATCACGTTTCTATATACTAACAATGAACATGTGGAAATTGAAATTAAAAACAGAATGTCATTGACAACCACCTCAGAAAAAACGAAATACGTAGGTATATACACTCATTAGGCATACGCTAAATAAACGGAGTGACATGCCAAGTCCATAGCATAATAAAGATGTCAGTTCTCCCCCAACTGATCTATAGGTTTAATGAGATTCCTATCAAAATTGCAGCAAGGTTTTTGGTAGACATAGACAAGTGTATTCTAAAATTTATATGATAAAGCACAGACGTTAGAATAGCTCAAAGAATCTTCATAAAAAGGAATACATGGGCTTCCCAGGTGGCGCAGTGGTTGAGAATCTGCCTGCCAATGCAGGGGACACGGGTTCGAGCCCTGGTCTGGGAAGATTCCCACATGCCGCGGAGCAACTAGGCCCATGAGCCACAACTACTGAGCCTGCGCTTCTGGAGCTTGTGCTCCGCAACAAGAGAGGCCGCGCAGTGAGAGGCCCGTGCACCGCGATGAAGAGTGGCCCCCGCTCGCCGCAAGTAGAGAAAGCCCACGCACAGAAACGAAGACCCAACACAGCCAAAAATAAATACATACATGAATAAGTAAATAAATAAAAGAATACAGTGGGAAGAATCCCTCTACTTAATATCAAGGCTAACTTAGCTGCAATAATGAAGACAGTGTATAACTGGCAGAATGACAGACATATGGGTCAATGAAACAGAACAGAGAATCCAAAAATAGACCCACACAAATATGCTCAACGGATTTTTGATAAAATTGCTAAAGCAATTCAATGGAGGAAGAATAGGAGAGCTTTTCAACAAACGGTGTTGAAGTGATTGGATATCCATAGGCAAAAAATATGAACCTCAGCCCACTTCACACCTTATACCAAAATTAACAAAAGATTTATCATGGACATACATGTAAAGTGTAGAACAACAAAACTTTAGCGGGGGAAATAGGAGGAATTCTTTAGGATCTAGGGCTAGACAGAGATTTGACAGAAATTTTATTTATGGATAAATAAAAACTTTATCCATAAAAGGAAAAAATCACTACATCGAAGCTTATCAAAATGAAAAACTTTTCCTTTGAGAAAGCCCATGTGAAACGGATGAAGAGACAAGCTACAGAATGGAAGAACGTATTTGCAAACCCCATATCCAACCAAGAACTAGTACCTAAAATATATAAAGAACTCTAAAAAACTCAACAGTAATAAAACAAACAATTCAATTAGAAAATGAGAAAAGTCATGAACAGACATTTCACTGAAGAGGAGCTACAGATGGCAAATAAACACATGAAAACATGTTCAACATCATTAACCATCTGGAAAATGCAAATTAAAAACCACAATGAGATATCGCTATGCACTTACTAGAATGGCTAAAATAAAAAATAGCAACAATACCAACTGCTGGTGATGATACAGAGAAGCTGCATTACTCATACTTTGCTGGTCAGAATGTAAAATGATGTGGAAGCAACTTGACGGTTTCTTGTAAAACTAAATATGTAGTTAGTTACTATACAACCCATTGATTGCACTCGTGGGCAGTTATCCCAGAGAAATGAAAACTTGTGTTCACACAAAAACCTGTACATGAATGTTTATAACAGGTTTACTTTCAATGCCGAGACGAGAATCAACCCAGACTTCCTTCAGTGGGGGAATTATCAAACAAACTATGGTTCATATATAATATACCACGGAATACTACTCAGCAATAAAAACCAACAAACTACTGATATGTGCAATAATTTGGATGAACCTCTTGGAAATTATACTGAGTGAAAAAAGTCAGTCCGCCAAAGGTCACATACTGTATGTTTTCATTTACGTAATATTTTTGAAATGACAACATTCTAGAAATGGAGAATGAATTGGTGGTTGCCAGAGGTTAGGGGTGAGTCAGGGGCAGAAAGCAAATGGGTGTGGCTTGGAAAGGCAATACCTGGGATCCTTGTGGTCAGGCACTGTTCGGTATATTGCTGTGGTCATGGATAGAGCAATCTACACATCTGATGAAATTGTATGAAACCAAATAGACACACACAGGCACAACTGAGTACAAGTAAAATGGGAAATCTGAATAAGATCGGTGGGTTCTATCCATGTCAACATCCTGCTTGTGATATTCTAGAACAGTTTTGCAAAATGTCATCATCAGGGGAAACTGGGTACAGGATACAAGGGATATCTCTGTATTATTTCGTACAACTGCATGAGAATCTATCTCAATTAAAATTTCAATTAAAAAGTAAGTCAATGAACTAGGCTTGAAGGGCGACACCTAGAATTGTAAATGAGGATGCCAGATGCTGGGTTTACAATCTCTTTAATCCTCACAGCGTCTGCTGCTTCTGCCAGGGGTTCCAATCTTAGCAATACAAGCTTTGTTCAATTATCTTCACTCCCTAAAATGTAAGCTCTAGGAGGGCAGGGCCCACAACTATCTTTCTGATCATCTGATTCTCAAGACTTCCCATTATATGAACCAAGTTGCCTAACATGCAGTTGCTGAACGAATGAGCCTTCATTCGAGTGCATTGGCTACTCTACCTCATTGAAGTCTTGATGCAAACTCTGAAATGGCTACTGTCCCCATTTTATCCCATGGGGAGTAGGGGATGAAGCTTCCAACAGGTTAAATGGCTTGCTTAAACTATGAGCTAATTATGAGTTTTCAAGACTTGTTATCACTCCTAATCTTAAGACCTGTCTACAATGCCACACAGATCAGCCATGTACTTGGGCTCAGATGCAGTACCACATGGTAATAAAAGCCACCTCTTATATAGAAATACAGGATAGTATATTCCTATAACAGAATGACTAGTACCTATAACAGAAGCCCCTGAGAAGGGAAAACACGGCAGGTTTAAGATGGGGCCTCATGGAAGATGTCTCTGGTAAAAGACGTCTGCAGGATCAGGCAGACATCCCAAGCAAAAATGACTCACTGATCAGAAATATAAATGTCAATGGCTCCCCTTTTGTTTCTTCTGTATTGTGTTTTACATAACACGATCCAAGAACTTATTCAACTAAATTCTAAGCCTACTATCTTTCTACTTCCTTGGAAATGCAAGTAACCAGGAATATATGAGATAAAACAGCATGATACTTCAGTTCACAAATTCCAAGTTCTATCGATGTTTATTTGGTAAAAGAATTATGAGTTGGAAAATACACTTACTTCAAAGTTTAGCTTTTGCTGACTGGCTCGTGTTAGCAGATATTTTATGGTAAAATTATATGGTATCATTGTAGAAATGGGTGATTTTTTTCTTACATGCCCTTCAATAAATTATATAATCTTCATAGAGATGTTCAATTACTCTTGGTAAATGTATTCTTAAATACCTTATAGTTTGGTTAATATTTTGAATGGAGCCTTTTTTTCTATTTCCATCTTTAATTACTGCTAGTATGGGGAAAATCAGTTGATTTGGGTATACTTACCTTATGTCTAGCCAACTCTTCAAATTTTCTTATGGCTACTTATTTTTACTACAGTACTTTAGGTTTTCTAGAAACTAAAGAAATTATAATTATATAACTTTAAAATGAAGAACATTTTGTTCTTTTCCCCATTATGTACATCTTTTTTTGGTCTTATTACATTTGCTCTAACTTCCAAAACAATATGAATATTGATGGGTATAGTGAACATCCTTGTCTAGTTTCTGATTTAAATGGAAAGCACGATTAAGTGCTTTCACTGTTTAAAATATTTGTAGTAGATTTTTAATAAGATCCTTGATATATTATAAGACTTTCCTTCTCTGTCTAGTTTACTTAGGTGTATTTGTTGTTGTTTTGGTTGGTTAGTTGGTTAGTTGGTTGGTTGGTTGGTTTTACAGCGACTGCGGAATTTAAACAAATGCCTTTTTGGCATCACTGATGGAACCATAAAATTGTTCCTTAATTTGTTACTATAATAAATTACATTGATAGAGAATAAAACCAATACGTAAATAAAGAAATGACATGGAAATTTAATTAGTTCTAGTAAATAATGCATTAATACCCTGTCAACAAGCTCCAACTCACAGCAAGTGGCAACTTTTAACAAAATCTAAAAAAGCTCTCACTTATAGGCAAATGCATCTAAAGAATGTTTTAAAAGATTTTCTTTAGCATAGAAATCAATAACATTTTTAGAAGAATCTTGGGGAGATATTATGAATGAACTTAATATCATAGAGTCAGAAGTGTTTATTTCCCTACAAAACATCCTATTTCCATTCAAGACTTTTTTTTTTTAATGCACATGAAAATTCAGTAGCCTTGTGCTCAAATCATGTTACAAACAAGAAGGTGAAATAGTTACAGTCGGAAAGGAGCTAGCATCTGTGTCCCAGCTAAGTGGCAAGCATGAGGTCAGGTTCTCAAGTATATCATCTCCTTTGATCCTAAGAGTTCTCTGCACAGTTCTCTGTATACTCTGTATTCAGTATAGCAATATACTGAACAGTGCCTTAGCAGCAGCTAAGACCTGAGAGATGATGGGTTGTGCGTATCTCCTGGGGCCCCCAGAGAGCCTTCGCAGGCAGGTGCTATTAATTTCCCCCAGGTAGCAGGTGAGGAAACTGAACTCTTAGACAGGCTAAACTGATTTTCCAAAACCACCCGGCTACTGAACGGCAGAGCTGGGAGGCAAATCCTGGGACAAAAAGACATCCTTGTTTGATGAATACTGGCAGTATCTGGTGGCTAAAAAGCATAGGCTTCATGTCAGCAGATGGACACTTGAATACTGTCTCAGGATTCCACTAGCTGTGTGCTCTTAGGCCAGTTAGTTAACCCCTCTGTACCCCAGTTTCTCATGTGTATAATTAAGACCACTGAGCGCCTATGTCACAGGGCTGCTATGAGACTCAAAAGAGGTACTGCACACAAAACCTAGGTATGGACTATAGCATGGCCTCAATACATATGAGCTAATATACTATTTATTTTCATTATTATTCTCATTATTTTTCTCGTCATCGAAACTGATTCTCTAATGACTCTGAGTAAATCATCACTGATATCAAGAATAAAACACCAACAGGGGCCATTCAAATGACTCTCAATAGCTAATAAAAACGAATGAAGTCCAACTACCCACTTAGCCCAGCCACAGAACACACCACTGTTCAGGTAAGTCATAAAGTCTGCCCTGCGGCTGTTACAATGATTGACCCTTGGGCAATCCTTGGATCCCTGGATTAAAAGTCAAGCAATACATTGACATTTTAATAGAACAAATAATTCAAGTACACTTAATTTGTTAGGCGGTAACAAAAAAACTGTAGAACAGTTTTTGTAATATATACCAGCAGATTTGGGAAGTTCCCCAAAAAAAGTATAGAGAAAGGCTTCATCCAAGAGGGTGAAGCAGGTAAAGAAAATGGGATTGACATTGACAGAGACCGTAAACCCCGAAGCTACCCAGAATGAAGCACTCAAATTTGCAGACCAGGCCCTGTGAAACACAGACCCTTAAGTACGGGTTTTCCCTCCCCCTTATTTTCTGTCATCTCTAAAATACTATTAAAAATAATCGATCAAGGTACTTCTTGTGCTTCTATTACCCTTAGAAGAATGTTTTAAGATAAACTGATTCAAAGAGGAGGGAAAAAAAGAAACGGGCCTTGGATTTTCATGCTGAAACTTAAAATGAAAGTTGTTTCCAAGAAAAAGTGAGATCCATGTCACCTCCTCCCAGATGCCTTCCAGGAATTTTCTAGGAAATGTTTAATGATCAGCTCTGGTGGGGAGCAGGGGGTCCTGGTTTGTAGCACTTGCCAGTTTCCATGGTGTAAATATTCCCACCAAGGTTGAACTCAAGATATTAACATGATGCCTGAACTGAACACAGGGGACGGGTCCGATCTATTCTTGCCGGCGCAGCACGGATGCCGTTGCTACCCCAGCTTTCCATCTCACTAGCTTGTTTTATATGGGCTTTGAGGCATCCATCACTGCCAGAAATCATCTGATCCATTTGTTAGCCCCTTCCTGTCACCTTTGACCCCATCAGAATGGGAGCTCCATGAGCCTAAGAGACACATGTGCTTGGTCACCTCCATACTTCCCTTATCTGCTCTAGACCATGACTTGATACAGCAAGTACTCGCTCAACGCCTGGGGAATAAATGAATACACGATGGGGTGGAAGAAGAGGGGAAAGGAGACGGAGATGAGGAAAAAGCGCAGGAAAGAGAAGATGGGATATATGTGTACCAACTGGGCCAAATCTTGTCCTTCCTGCTCCTTTCTTTAGCATTTGGGGTACCATCTTGGGGCCATCTCTTCCCAGTAGGCAGGCTTATCAGCACAGCCAAGAATTGCCAAAAAGTTAACCTAAACAGTGCTTCCTTCTGGCCAAATATGGACCAGAAATCCTGCCATGTGTTTTTTTCAATCCCAAACTTTTTCAGGGACCTTTATTTTAAAAAAGAGAGAGAGAGAGAACTTGATCTCCTGCAGCTCAAGAGATCCGCTAAAACCCATTCCGATTAAAATGACATTGGTAACTTATCATCACCACAAAAAGTTCACGTTGACAGGTCCTTTAAACAAAACCACGCACAAGTGGGTGCTGATTTTTTCTCTAATTTGGATTTCCTACTGTTGAACATAAGAGGTCCAAGTCTTGATTCTAAATCCCAGGCGTCAGCATCCTTCCTGATGGAGAAAAGCAGAAGAGCTGCCTAACACTGATGGATGGAAACTGTCTGAGTGACAAGAAGGCTCTGTGGCTGAAGAGGAGTTTCTTCATTTTCAGACTGATGGAGAAAAAAGAGCCTTTCCCCCGAGTCAGAAGTCTAAACGTCAGCGTAATGAAACAGGGGATGTCATCTCTGCACAGCTCATCTTGAAAGCTTATGTTTAATAGACAAATGATAATATCCCGCTTTGTGTGAGAGAGATGGTCTCTGAAGCCGACTGGCCCATAAATCTAGACCTAAAGAATCTGGGGTGGTGTTTCTTAATTCCTGCGTGGCTGGCTGCCTGCTGCACCCCGCACGCTCCCTTAGTGTAGGAACGGCGGGGAGGGATTTGTGAGTGCAGGGGAAATCTAGAAGAGTGTGCATTTGTTTTTTGCTGATTGCCCAGAGAGACAGAAGCTGCTGAACTCCAAACGGAGGGCCCTTCTCAGGCGCCAGGGCTGCAGGGTATGAAAGAACGCAGCTTAGAAATTTGCCATCGTCAAACAGCAAGTGGTGACCAGAGCTGAGGGAAGAGGTCCCCTCTGCTTCCCTCTGTCCCAAGGAAAGGAGGGGTCAAGAGCTACCACATCATGCACACCCCTTCTCAAAGAACACAGTAGGTCCAAGAAATCACTGGCCACCAACTCCATGTGCTAGACGGCTTGGAGCATGCCTTTTGGGGAAGTGTCTGAAAGGCCATCTTTGGTTTAGCCGCTGAGTTAGAATGCGTTATTGGACAGGACTGGCACACTTGGTCAGTTTCTTATGACTGCAGGTTAAGTTCTTTACCAAACAACACAAAACAAAAACCCAACCAGGTGAGAAGCTTAATGCTTCCGATGGAGTCGAGACCACGGGGCACCGTGAATATGAAAAATCCAGAAATACTTTATCAGGCCCCCTGGTGCTGACAACACAGTAAAACCCAGCTGGAACTGTGGTCAGCTGCCAGAGCTGAAATCGATGTTGATGCTAAAATGATGAAAAATGGGAAAGTCCCTATTTGGGGAATTGCAACCTTGCTTCTTTCAGAGTTTATGGGGAGGGTCTTAAGTACATACCCTATTAAAATTAATATGTAACAAAATTCTTTTCAGTTCTAGATACTGTCTGTAAATTTATCTGGGCAAATAAATGCCCAGGGCCATTTCTCAAGGGCCATTTCTACCTCTTTTACTTTACCCACCCTGGGATGAGCGCAAATCATTCTGGTTAAAGTTAGTTTCATAGTAAGCAAACACCATAAACCTATTTTATGACTTGGAGAATTTAAAAACATTCCAACAGAACCGTCACAATGCTATTTTCCTGTGATCCTTTATACACTAAAATCTATATATAGAGAGAGACAGAGAACACGTTATTTCCACAACTAGATTCCAAGGAAGCTAAAGAAACTGTGTTTGGACATGAGTAAAAATGATGGACAGATCTTTTTGCGAAAATTTCAACCTGGCTTGCCTTGTGTAACATAAAGAGGCTCTCTGGCACTAGATGTCAAATGAATTGCAGGCAAAGTGTGTTACAGTAATTCGCTTGGCAGTTTAAGCAAAACCAAGAAAACGGCATTAAACCGGATCCCCATATGCCAACAGGGCACCACCGCTTTGCTCTGGTTGATGAAATTTGACTGTAAATCTCTCCTGCCTTAACTTAATCAGCAGCAGCACAAAGGAGATCTGTCCTTCTCTTGGCATTGTGTAAAATGGTTTATTCGTCCTCTTAGGGGGTGTGCTGATAGATAAATCCCAGGTATGATGACGATTATTTTGAACTATTACTATGAGTTACTATTATCACTTTTCCTGAGACAGTGGGAACGGGGCACGGGAAACCCGTGGACCAGATGGAGCTGTGTGCGAACGCTGAAGGGAGAACATCTATCTTCGTTCAGGGCAGTTTCGGTAATATTTCAGGAGAGAAAGAAGGGATTTCAATGTAGAGATGGGGGTAAGACTCCCCCTGGGAACGTACTGCCTGTAAGCCTTACCGTGTTTGAACTAGGCATGTCATCCAGCCTGTCCTGCTCTCCGCTCTGGTGCACTGAATACATTCAAGGCATCTATGAAAATTCATTGACTCTGCTACCATTTGCTGAGTACCTACTGTGTGCCTGGGCCTTTGCTATGAATGAAGAGGCACGGAATGTGATGTGGGTCTCGGCCTGCAGAGGCTCACGTCTAATTCATAGCGTGATAGCGACATCTAAGCAGATTAAGAGGCAGGTAATTGCCAGGCTGGAACTCTGTGACATTCACTGTTATGCGGTGGACCCCTCATCTAGTTTGGTTATATCCACTTTGTAGAACAGTCTCAGGTAAACCTACCGGCCCTGGTCCCATGAATCAGGGCAGAACCAGGATTCACCGCCCGGTCTGTGTCCAGAGCTGTGTTCTCTAACCCGTCTACTGCGGGGTAGGGCTCAAAGGAGTAAGGGGGCAGTGCTGCCGACAGGGAAGGAGGTGAGAAAAGCCCAGGAAAGCCTTTGCAGAGGAGGTGACACCTAAACTGTGTCAGGACAGCTCAGTCAAAATGGGAATGGCATCCAGGGAGAGGGGAAGGCCTTGGCAAAGGCATGGAAGGGGCCCCTGGTGAGTCACTAAAAGGCCCCCCGGCTGAGAAGTGGACCAAAGCCACCCCCTCCAAGTGAAAGGATGGACACTAATGACACATTTTCCTATGAGGCCAGCACCTTGTTCTTAGAACATGAAACCTTCCCAAACTTTAATGACTCTCTGAAACAACTTCTGGCCTTTGGAAAGTGGGGCATCCAAGAAAAACAATCAAGGACCATTTGAAGGCACATGCAGCGTTCTTGGAGAATTATTTCTGGCCGTGGTCTCTGCCACGGATCACAGGCCTTCGGCATTCAATCACAAGGTTGAAAGGTATTAACTAGAACCCACGCGGTCCCGGGCAACCGTCTGCATTTAACGTTTTCCTTTCTTGGAATGTAAAGGGGTCTGTGTTCATCTAGAATTAATTTTTTTTACTGATTTCATCCTCAAAACTTCAAAGTGTTTCTCTCTCTGCCCCCTCCCCGCGATCTTGTACTTATGTCATGTCCCCCCAGTGTTGGTTCTGTGTTTGTGGAGGCACAGAGCCAGCATCCTCAGGATGGGGGCCAGCAGTGTAACCCACAGGCACACCTGGAAGTTGTTAAGGATGGGAGAGAAGAAGGAGGGGGAAGAAGGAGAGGAGGGAGGGAGGAGGGGAAAGAGGGGGAAGGAGAAGGGGAGGCAGAGGGGGGAAGAGGGGGACGGGAGGGGGAGGGGAGGGGAGGGGAGGGGGAGAGGGAGGGAGGGGAGGGGAGGGAGGGGAGGGGAGGGGAGGGAGGGGAGGGGAGGGGAGGGGAGGGGAGGGGAGGGGAGGGGAGGGGAGGGAGGGGAGGGGGAGGGGAGGGAGGGGAGGGGGAGGGGAGGGGAGGGGGAGGGGAGGGGGAGGGGGAGGGGAGGGGGACGGGAGGAGAAGAAGACCATTTCTCTGCTAACATGTTGACACGTTTTCCATTATGCCAAGTCTGAGCCAAAGGCGAAGATGTCCCAAACAAGCAGCTAACAGACAAACAAATACTTTGTCAAAAATTCCACCAGGTTGCCTCAGGATAATGTCAGGGGTCAAACATGTCATTCCGAGGGAGAGAAAGTCAACAACCTGAAGTGCCACCTCGACTTCCTGTTGTCCTGGAGCATTCGTAAGCGAGTTATATCTGTAAAGGTTTCATTGCCAAATCTTTCCAATGTTATCAGCTATGATAAAATCGGATACAAATAAAACGCATACTAATTTCAAGGCCAACATCTCCGGGTTTTCTTTTGATACGTATTGCCAAGATTGTCAAGCCCCTTAGTTCCTGATGAATTTGATGTCGTCATTTTCTTCTAAAAGGAAGCACGGTGATTTTATGAGGTCTATCTAGGAAATATACGCCATAGGGATTCGAGCTAGGGGACGCAAGATAAAAGTGCCTCCTTACTAGAAGGGAAGCATTAGATCCTGCGTGTGCCTGCCGCAGAGTTTCATAAAATTCAAGGAACTTCCTTCCTGAAGCTTGAGGATATTCATATTAATGAAGTTGGAATTAGCTGGTAGACAGAGAATTGCTACTAACCTTTAGCAGTTTATGGTAATAAAATGTCACCATCAGCCCTACTCTGTTGTCTTCTCCCACCTAAGAGCTCTATTTCCCCACCTATTTTCTTGAAGAAAAAGGGAGAGGATTGATTTAATTGAATGGATTTATCCAATAACTCCCACAGCTTGGACAGTTTACATACATATTTCATATTATGTATTATAGATTCGATTACACATATTCTGGAAATGCCAAGAAGTTCCTGGCACGTGTCTGTTGAACTGTTTGCTGCAGGAAACATCATTCCCGTGGTGAATTGGGAAGTTGAGGCTGGCTCATATTAATCACCTGCCCCAGGTCACACACTGCAAAGGGATGAAGAACTTTGTCCAGACTGTCTCTGGAGTCCATGCCCTGTCCACCCCTCGAAAGCAGAAGGTCACCCTTTCCAATGCTGGTGCCATGTTCCTGTTACTTTTTCTCTCAGTGACAATTTCACATAAATGTGCAGAAAAAGCACAGCTATGACAGTCACACCTCATGGCTTTCCTGACTCTCACTTGGACACTTTCAGGTACAAATATTTCCTGTTCAGGTAAGGTTGGCATTCAGATGATGACTTTTGAAACTTACAAGACCCAAACTGTATTCTCCCAAACTCACTTATGTAGTCAAACTATATTTAAATACATAAAATTAAAATTGCTGCATTAAAAAAATTACAAAGTTGAAAACTGTGACTAACAGAAAAAAAATATTTACAACAGATGGCAATGGGCTGGTCTCAATTGATATGGAGTTCTCCACTCATAAATAAGAATAATCTAATAGGAACCTGGACCAAGAATATGGAAAGGCAGTTCAGAAAAGAAGAAATGCAAATGGCCAACCAAAACATAAAAATCAACCCAATCTCAACTGCATCCATAATTAAAAAGTGAAATGAAAAAATGATGACGAGGGCTTCCCTGGTGGCGCAGTGGTTGAGAGTCCGCCTGCCGATGCGGGGGACGCGGGTTCGTGCCCCGGTCCAGGAGGATCCCACGTGCCGCGGAGCGGCTGGGCCCGTGAGCCATGGCCACTGAGCCTGCGCGTCCGGAGCCTGTGCTCCGCAACGGGAGAGGCCACAACAGTGAGAGGCCCGCGTACCGCAAAAAAAAAAAAATGATGATGAGATTTTTTTTTTTTTTGCAACTGGTCGCTCTACCTTTTTCAAAATGATAGTCCTCCAAATCAGCATGTCTGTGGAATACAGATACTTAGATTGGTGGGTGTGTGAAAACGTCTGGGGAGGTCAATTTTGAAATACCAAAAATGCAAGACACATCTCACTGATCCAGCAACTGGATTTCTAGGAATTTAGTGTATATACTGATATATATGCCAATGTAAGCCACAGTGAATGTTAAAGGATATTTACTGAAGCATGGTTTATAATAGCTAAAGGTTAGAAATAATTTACATATCTTTTAATAGATGATTAGATAAATATATGATGATACAGACACACAATGGAATTCTATGTGGTCTTTTAAAAAAATTAGGTAGAGGTACAGAAATTGAAAGAAATGATTTATAAAATTAAAGGGACATGAAAGATATAGAACAGTGTATGTAAGTTGAGACCATACATGTAAATTACAGATATACACATATACAGAAATATAAATGCCTCCAGTTACGTCTGGCAAGGTTAACAATACACTGTCAACATAGGTGATTTTTGGAGGAGGTGATTCTGAGGCTAAAAGTAGCTGGGCATAGAAGAAGAAAATTCATTTTTTCTTTCTTTTTATCTTCTTTTTGCAGTGTGGCTTATTTTCTAACCCGGTATATGTAGCACTTTTACTTAGTTTTTATAAGAGAGAAAAATAAATCTAGGCAACGATAGAAATCCTCATTTCAATTTCAAATCATTTCAATTTCCAAATGGGCAGAGCTCGTGTCTACACACACAAACCCTGTTTTGAACTTGTTACTGGCGACATTCAATCCACTTGCCTACAGAGGAACTTCCAGAGGGAATGCAGTTGCTTTCCACTTTCCAAGCTGCCTCTCAAAGTGGAAACTAGAGCATCCCGAGTCAAGTACAAAGAAACGTAGCTGGAGCCAGTCAGGCCTGGGTTGGAATCCTGATTCCCCTAAGTTCAGTATGAACGCAGCCGAGACGCTTCACTTCTCTGAGCCCTGGTTTCCTTCATGATATGTCAATATAGTCCTTGTGGGGGATTAATAACCTAAATGTTTGTATGTTTGTGTGTGTGTGTGTGTGTGTGTGTATTTATATAAAGTCTACCACACTCGGTAGGTGTTTAAAGTAAGGTGGATTCATTTTTTTTTCCCCCTTCATTTAAGAGAATTAAAGAACCCTCTAAGGTATTTCCAATTAGTCCCTCTGCTGAGAATGGCCAAACGTGGCCCCGCCCAGATCAGCCTATTCCTTTTTTTAATTGAAGTATAGTTGATTTACAATATTATGTTAGTTCCAGGTGTACAGCATGGTAGTTCAGTATTTTTGTACCCTATGCCTTTTAATTAGCATATTTCCTTCCTTCCTAGAGAGAACTCAATCTCTGTGCCTATGACAGAATTGGTCTGGATGGAACAAACTCATCCTCCAGGCTTGCTTAGACCATCCAGCATGAGTCCCCAGCTCATATATCTCCTCCTAACACTCTTCTTGAAAACGTACCCAAACTGATCAAGTTTGATATTAATCCCCTCCCTGGCAAATGTCAAAAACCTACCCTTGTAATTTTGCCCTTTATTGGTGTCAAGGCTTTGGAAAGAAACATTTGTAGAGGACTGACCCATGCCACTTCTTTACTTTCTGTGTTTCACCTCAATTCTATATGCCTAGTTAAATAATATGTTTGACCAGCTACCGTTAGGAAATTTTCATCAACTGGTAGAACGCTTGCCAGCTTTTAAAAATTACTGATAACAATATACAACTCCCCAGCGTGGGCCAGGGGCAAGGACAGTAGAAACATATAGTAGTGCTTAGCTTATATAAGCCGAAAGTCCACATTATCAAAAAGACTGTGCCTCATACTCCATTAAAATAATTTTAAAAAACAGAATGAAGGGGACAGAAAGGCATATTGAAGGAGCTGAAGTTTAAACATACGAAAATGAGAACCACCTGTTCGGTGCCTTGGCAGTAGAAACCACACCCCTCCTTTTGAAGGATTCCTTATCCCTCCCACCATTTGAGCTGGTGTCACGACTCCTTCTCAACTGCACTCCGGCCCCATTCCAGAAGCAAATGTCAGGGTTCCTTATTAATTTTGAGGGGGATGTCAAATGTGAAAAGGTGGAAAGTTGTTAAATGGTTAAATGGTTCATAAGGCACTATGATCTGAAGGGCAAGGTCAGAAGATGAAGGCAGGAGAAACCATGAAATGCGTTTCATTACATCCATAAAATGTATGACTTCACTCACTTAATTACATAAATAAAGTTGTTTAAAAAAATAAACTCAGGCACGGACCTCGCTAAATTAGCAGGGGCTTTATGTAACTCTATGGAACTAGAAACAAGCCTTAGAAAGGTCACGCACAAGTAGGCGGCTTCTTTGTAAAAGCTTCAGGCAAAGCTAAAAGGAAAAATCTCACAGAGCCTGCCAGGACTGGTAGGATCGAAACTATACAGCGGACCCAGGCAATACCGAGAGGAGCTGAAACTTGGGATCGGTGGCCTGTTTGGTAACTTGAACACTAATACAGTTCTCTGCCCATCTGTTTTAAATCGTGGTTTGAAGCATATTTATGAGATAAAGAATTAAGGCTGTTTCTCTTGGCCATCTAACTAATTGGGACACTCTTGTCTGGAAAGCCATTGACATCAGGACAACAAGCATATTCAAAACTGGATTTAGAATTAAAGAGGCTCAAGAGAGGTTAACTTTTTTAAAGCATGCCAGAGATTCCTTCCAAAGTTGTTTTGTTTTGTTTTGTTTAATTTATTTATTTTTGGTTGCGTTGGGTCTTCGTTGCTGTGCTCGGGCTTTCTCTAGTTGTGGTAAGTGGGGGCTTCTCTTGTTGCGGAGCATGGGCTCTAGGCGAGTGGGCTTCATTAGTTGTGGCACGTGGGCTCAGTAGTTGTGGCGCACGGGCTTCGTCGCTCTGCGGCATGTGGGATCTTCCCGGACCAGGGCTCAAACCCTGTCCCCTACATTGGCAGGCGGATTCTTAACCACTGTGCCACCAGGGAAGTCCCTTGGTTTGGTTTTAACACACTATAAGTAATAACCTTGCATGATTCTGAAGGACATTTTCTGTTGTAAAGAGAAAAGGGGTGTTTGAGGGACAAAGAGAGAGAGAGAGAGAAACTCGTGAGAGAGAGAATGAGGAAGGTATTTGCTAATGAAACCAACAAACTCGGAACACTCCTATCTACGAATGGTGTGAAATATGGCAAGAAACTGTCCCAATAAATACTGTTCTATTATTTTATTAATGAAATACCATTGAGCACCCCCCACCCCCAGGGGGTTTATTTGTTTTTTTTTTTAACATCTTTATTGGGGTATAATTGCTTTACAATGGTGTGTTAGTTTCTGCTGTATAACAAAGTGAATCAGCTGTACATATACATATATCCCCATATCTCCTCCCTCTTGCGTCTCCAGACCTCCCACCCTCCCTATCCCACCCCTCTAGGTGGTCACAAAGCACCGAGCTGATCTCCCTGTGCAATGCAGCTGCTTCCCACTAGCTGTCTATTTTACATTTGGTAGTGTATATATGTCAATGCTACTCTCTCACTTCGTCCCAGCTTACCCTTCCCACTCCCTGTGTCCTCAAGTCCATTCTTTACAACTGCGTCTTTATTCCTGTCCTGCCCCTAGGTTCTTCAGAACCAACTTTTTTTTTTTTTTTTAGATTCCATATACATGTGTTAGCATACGGTATTTGTTTTTCTCTTTCTGACTTACTTCACTCTGTATGACAGACTCTAGGTCCATCCACCTAGCTACAAATAACTCAATTTCGTTTCTTTTTATGGCTGAGTAATATTCCATTGTATATATGTGCCACATCTTCTTTATCCATTCATCTGTTGATGGACACTTAGGTTGCTTCCATGTCCTGGCTATTGTAAATAGTGCTGCAATGAACACTGTGGTACATGACTCTTTTTGAATTATGGTTTTCTCAGGGTATATGCCCAGTAGTGGGATTGCTGGGTCGTATTGTAGTTCTATTTTAGTTTTTTAAGGAACTTCCATACTGTTCTCCATAGTGGCCGTATCAATGTACATTCCCACCAACAGTGCAAGAGAGTTCCCTTTTCTCCACACCCCCTCCAGCATTTATTGTTCGTAGATTTTTTTGTTGATGGCTATTCTGACTGGTGTGAAGTGATACCTCATTGTAGTTTTGATTTGCATTTCTCTAATAATTAGTGATGTTGAGCAGCTTTTCATGTGCTTCTTGGCAATATGCATGTCCTCTTTGGAGAAAGGTCTATTTAGGTTTTCTGCCCATTTTTGGATTGGGTTGTTTGTTTTTTTTAATATTGAGCTGCATGAGCTGTTTATATATTTTGGAGATTAATCCTCTGTCCATTGATTGATTTGCAAATATTTCCTCCCATTCTGAGGGTTGTCTTTTTGTCTCTATGGTTTCCTTTGCTGTGCAAAAGCTTTTAAGTTTCATTAGGTCCCACTTGTTTATTTTTGTTTTCATTTCCATTACTCTAGGAGGTGGATCAAAAAAGATCTTGCTGTGATTTATGTCAAAGAGTGTTCTTCCTAAGTTTTCCTTAAGAGTTTTATAGTGTCCAGTCTTACACTTAGGTCTCTAATCCATTTTGAGTTTATTTTTGTGTATGGTGTTAGGGAGTGTTCTAATTTCATTCTTTCACATATAGCTGTCCAGTTTTCCCAGCACCACTTACTGAAGAGACTGTCTTTTCTCCATTGTATATCCTTGCCTCCTTTGTCATAGATTAGTTGACCATACGTGTGTGGGTTTATCTCTGGGCTTTCTATCCTGTTCCATTGATCTATATTTCTGTTTTTGTGCCTGTACTATATTGTCTGGATTACTGTAGCTTTGTAGTATAGTCTGAAGTCAGGGAGTCTGATTGCTCCAGCTCTGTTTTTTTTCCCTCAACACTGTTTTGGCTATTTGGGGTCTTTTGTGTCTCCATACAAATTTTAAGATTTTTTGTTTTAGTTCTGTAAAAATTGCCATTGGTAATTCGATAGGGATTGCATTGAATCTGTAGATTGCTTTGGGTAGTAGAGCCATTTTCACAATATTGATTCTTCCAATCCAGGAACATGGTATATCTCTCCATCTGTTGGTATCACCTTTAATTTCTTTCAACAGTGTCTTATAGTTTTCTGCATACAGGTCTTTTGTCTCCCTAGGTAGGTTTATTCCTAGGTATTTTATTCTTTCTGTTGCAAGGGTAAATGGGAGTGTTTCCTTAATTTCTCTTTCAGATTTTTCATCATCAGTGTATAGGAATGCAAGAGATTTCTGTGCATTAATTTTGTATCCTGCAAGTTTACCAAATTCATTGATTAGCTTTAGAAATTTTCTGGTGGCATCTTTAGGATTCTCTATGTATAGCATCATGGCATCTGCAAACAGTGACAGTTTTACTTCTTCTTTTCCAATTTGTATTCCTTTTATTTCTTTTTCTTCTCTGATTGCCATGGCTATGACTTCCAAAACTATGTTGAATAAGAGTGGTTGAGAGTGGACACCCTTGTCTTGTTCCTGGTCTTAGAGGAAATGCTTTCAGTTTTTCACCATTGAGAATGATGTTTGCTGTGGGTTTGTTGTATATGGCCTTTATTATGTTGAGGTAGGTTCCCTCTATAACCACTTCCTGAAGTTTTTATCATAAATGGGTGTTGAATTTTGTTAAAAGCTTTTTCTGCATCTACTGAGATGATCATATGGTTTTTATTCTGCAACTTGTTAATATGGTGTATCACACTGATTGATTTGCATATATTGAAGAATCCTTGCATCCCTGGGATAAATCCCACTTGATCAAGGTGTATGATCCTTTTAATGTGTTGTTGGATTCTGTCTGCTACTATTTTGTTCAGGATTTTTGCGTCTATATTCATCAGCGATACTGGTCTGTAATTTTCTTTTTTTGTAGTATCTTTGTCTGGTTTTTCTAACGGGTGATGGTGGCCTCATAGAATGAGTTCGGGAGTGTTCCTTCCTCTGCAGTTTTTTGGAAGAGTTTGAGAAGGATAGGTGTTAGCTCTTCTCCAAATGTTTGATAGAATTCACCTGTGAAGCCATCTGGTCCTGGACTTTTGTTTGTTGGAAGATTTTTAATCACAGTTTCAATTTCATTACTTGAGATTGGTCTGTTCATATTTTCTGTTTCTTCTGGGTTCAGTCTTGGAAGGTTATACCTTTCTAAGAATTTGTCCATTTCTTCCAGGTTGTCCATTTTATTGGCATAGATTGTAGTAGTCTCTTAGGATGCTTTGTATTTCTGTGGTGTCTTTTGTAACTTCTCCTTTTTCATTTCTAATTTTATTGATTTGAGTCCTCTCCCTCTTTTTCTTGATGAGTCTGGCTAATGGCTTATCAATTTTGTTGACCTTCTCAAAGAACCAGCTTTCAGTTTTATTGATCTTTGCTACTGTTTTCTTTGTTTCTATTTCATTTATTTCTGCTCTGATCTTTATGATTTCTTTCCTTCTGCTAACTTTGGGTTTTGTTTGCTCTTCTTTCTCTAGTTCCTTTAGGTGTAACGTTAGATTGTTTATTTGAGATTTTTCTTGTTTCTTGAGGTAGGCTTGTATAGCTATAAACTTCCCTCGTAGAACTGCTTTTGCTGCATCCCATAGGTTTTGGATCACTGTGTTTTCATTATCATTTATCGCTAGGTATTTTTTGATTTCTTGAATGATCTCTTGGTTATTTAGTAACGTATTGTTTAGCCTCCATGTGTTTATGTTCTTGACGTTTCTTTCCCTGTAATTGATTTCTGATCTCATAGCATTGTGGTCAGAAAAATGCTTGATGTGATTTCAATTTTCTTAAATTTCCTGAGGCTTGATTTGTGACTCAAGATATGATCTATCCTGGAGAATGTTTCGTGCACACTTGAGAAGAAAGTGTCATCTGTTTTTGGATGTAATGTCCTATATATATCAATTAAATCTATCTCATCTATTGTGTCATTTAAAGCTTGTGTTTCCTTATTAATTTTCTGTTTGGATGATCTGTCCATTGGTGTAAGTGAGGTGTTAAAGTCCCCCACTATTATTGTGTTACGTCGATTTCCTCTTTTACAGCTGTTAGCAGTTGCCTTACGTATTGAGGTGCTCCTATGTTGGGTGCATATATATTTACAATTGTTATATCTTCTTCTTGGATTGACCCCTTGATCATTATGTACTGTCCTTCCTTGTCTCTTGTAACATTCTTTATTTTAAAGTCTATTTTATCTGATACGAGTATTGCTACTCCAGCTTTCTTTTGATTTCCATTTGCATGGAATATCTTTTTCCATCCCCTCAGTTTCAGTCGGTATGTGTCCCTAGGTCTGAAGTGGGTCTCTTGTAGACAGCATATAGATGGGTCTTGTCTTGTATCCATTCAGCAAGCCTGTGTCTTTTGGTTGGAGCATTTAATCTATTCATGTTTAAGGTAATTATCGATATGTATGTTCCTATGACCAATTGTTTTGGGTTTGCTGTGCAGGTCCTTTTCTTCTCTTGTGTTTCCCACTTAGAGAAGTTCCTTTAGCATTTGTTGTAGAGCTGGTTTGGTGGTGCTGAACTCTCTTAGCTTTTGCTTATCTGTAAAGCTTTTGATTTCTCCATCGAATCTGAATGAGATCTTTGCCGGGTAGAGTAATCTTAGTTGTAGTTTCTTCCCTTTCATCACTTTAAGTATATCATGCCACTCGCTTCTGGCTTGTAGAGTTTCTGCTGAGAAATCAGCTGTTAACCTTATGGGGATTCCCTTGTATATTATTTGTCATTTTTCCCTTGCTGCTTTCAATAATTTTTCTTTGCCTTTAATTTGTGTCAATTTGATTACTATGTGTCTCGGCGTGTTTCTCCTTAGGTTTATCCTTTATGGGACCCTGCGCTTCCTGGACTTCTGTGGCTATTTCCTTTCCCATGTTAGGGGAGTTTTCGACTATAATCTCTTCAAATATTTTCTTGGGTCTTTCTCTCTCTCTTCTCCTTCGGGACCCCTAAAATGCGAATGTTATTGTGTTTAATGTTGTCCCAGAGGTCTCTTAGGCTGTCTTCATTTCTTTTCATTCTTTTTTCTTTATTCTGTTCCGCAGCAGTGAATTCCACCATTCTGTCTTCCAGGTCACTTATCTGTTCTTCTGCCTCAGTTATTCTGCTATTGATTCCTTCTAGTATAGTTTTCATTTCAGTTATTGTGTTGCTCATCTCTGTTTGTTTGTTCTTTAATTCTTCTAGAGCTTTGTTAAACATTTCTTGCATCTTCTCGACCTTTGCCTCCATTCTTTTTCCAAGGTCCTGGATCATCTTCACTATCATCATTTTGAATTCTTTTTCTGGAAGGTTGCCTATCTCCACTTCATTTAGTTGTTTTTCTGGGGTTTTATCTTGTTCCTTTATCTGGTACATAGCCCTCTGCCTTTTCATCTTGTCTTTCTGTGAATGTGGTTTTTGTTCCACAGGCTGCAGGACTGTAGTTCTTCTTGCTTCTGCTGCCTGCCTTCTGGTGGATGAGGCTATCTAACAGGCTTGTGTAAGTTTCCTGATGGGAGGGACTGGTGGTGGGTAGAGCTGGCTGTTGCTTTGGTGAGCAGAGCTCACTAAAACTTTAATCCACTTGTCTACTGATGGGTGAGGCTGGGTTCCCTCCCTGTTGGTTGTTTGGCCTGAGGCGACTCAACACTGGAGCCTACCCAGGCTCTTTGGTGGGGCTACTGGTGGACTCTGGGGGGGCTGATGCCAAGGAGTACTTCCCAGAACTTCTGTTGCCAGTGTCCTTGTCCTCACAGTGAGACACATCCACCCCCTGCCTCTGCAGGAGACCCTCCAACACTAGCAGGTAGCTCTGGTTCAGTCTCCTATGGGGTCACTGCTCCTTCTCCTGGGTCCCGACGCGCACACTCCTTTGTGTGTGCTCTCCAAGAGTGGAGTCTCTGTTTCTCCCAGTCCAGTCAAAGTCCTGCAATCAAATCCCGCCAGCCTTCAAAGTCTGATTCTCTAAGAATTCCTCCTCCTGTTGCCAGACCCACAGGTTGGGAAGCCTCACGTGGGGCTCAGAACCTTCACTCCGGTGGGTGGACTTCTGTGGTATAAGTGTTCTCCAGTTTGTGAGTCACCCACCCAGCAGTTACGGGATTTGATTTGATTGTGATTGCACCCCTCCTACCACCTCATTGCGGCTTCTCCTTTGTCTTTGGATGTGGGGTATCTTTTTTGGTGAGTTCCAGTGTCTTCCTATTGATGACTGTTCAGCAGTTAGCTGTGATTCTGGTGTTCGCACAAGAGGGAGTGAGAGCACGTCCTTCTACTCTGCCATCTTGAACCAATCTGATAGTCTTTATTTTAAAGTCTATTTTGTCTGATACGAGAATTGTTACTCCAGCTTTCTTTTGTTTTCCATTTGCATGGAATATCGTTTTCCATCCTCTCACTTTCAGTCTGTATGTGTCCCTAGGTCTGAAGTGGGTCTCTTGTAGACAGCATATATATGGGTCTTGTTTCTGTATCCATTCAGCCAGTCTATGTCTTTTGGTTGGAGCACTTAATCCATTTACATTTAAGGTAGTCATTGATATGTATGTTCCTATTACCATTTTCTTAATTGTTTTGGGTTTGTTATTGTAGGCCTTTTCCTCTCTTATGTTTCTTGCCTAGAGAAGTTCCTTTAGCATTTGTTGTAAAGCTGGTTTGGTGGTGCTCAATTCTCTTAGCTTTTGCTTGTCTGTAACGGTTTTCATTTCTCCATCGAATCTGAATGAGATCCTTGCTGGGTAGAGTAATCTTGGTTGTAGGTTTCTCCCTTTCATCAGTTTAAATACGTCCTGCCACTCTCTTCTGGCTTGCAGAGTTTCTGCTGACAGATCAGCTGTTAACCTTATGGGGATTCACTTGTGTGTTATTTGTTGTTTTTCCCTTGCTGCTTTTAATATTTTTCTTTGTATTTAATTTTTGATAGTTTGATTAATATGTGTCTTGGCATGTTTCTCCTTTGATTTATCCTGTATGGGACTCTCTGTGCTTATTGGACTCGATTGACTATTTCCTTTCCCATATCAGGGAAGTTTTCAACTATAATCTCTTCAAATATTTTCTCATTCCCTTCCTTTTTCTCTTCTTCTTCTGGGACCCCTATAATTCGAATGTGGGTGTGTTTAATGTTGTCCCAGAGGTCTCTGAGACTGTCCTCAATTCTCTTCATTCTTTTTTCTTTATTCTGCTCTGCAGTAGTTATGTACACTATTTTATCTTCCAGGTCACTTATCCGTTCCTCTGCCTCAGTTATTCTGCTGTTGATTCTTTCTAGAGAACTTTTTATTTCATTTACCGTGTTGTTCATCATTGTTTGTTTGCTCTTTAGTTCTTCTAGGCCCTTGTTAAACGTTTGTTGTGTTTTCTCCATTCTATTTCCAAGATTTTGGATCTTTACTATCATTATTCTGAATTCTTTTTCAGGTAGACTGCCTGTTTCCTCTTCATTTGTTTGGTCTGGTGGGTTTTTACCTTGCTCCTTCATCTGCTGCGTGTTTCTCTGTCTTCTCATTTTGCTTAACTTACCGTGTTTGGGGTCTCCTTTTCACAGGCTGCGGGTTCATAGTTCCCGTTGTTTTTGGTGTCTGCCCCCAGTGGCCAAGGTTGGTTCAGTGGGTTGTGTAGGCTTCCTGGTGGAGGGGACTGGTGCCTGTGTTCTGGTGGATGAGGCTGGATCTTGTCTTTCTGGTGGGCCGGACCGTGTCCAGTGGTGTGTTTTGGGGTGTCTGTGACCTTATTATGATTTTAGGCAGCCCCTCTGCTAATGGTGGGGTTGTGTTATTGTCTTGCTAGTTGTTTGGCATGGGGAATCCAGCACTGTAGCTTGGTGGTCGTTGAGTGGAGCTGGGTCTCAGCATTGAGATGGAGATCTCTGGGAGAACTTTCACCGTTTGTTATTACAGTGGACCAATGTCATGAACTCGGCTCTCCCACCTCAGAGGCATAGGCCTGACACCCGGCTGGAGCACAAAAACCCTGTCAGCCATATGGCCTTAAAAAGACCTGAAGTTCCCTGTGGAAGTGGGTGTTGAAAGCGTTTCAGCTTTTGAGGGACTATGAAATGGTGGGAAAAGCGTTTATCTGAAATGAGACAAAAAGTCATAACACAGACACCTAGCACGCAAAGATTCTGAGCAGCCGAGTGTGTATGGGGGGGGCACTTTATTTAGATGATCTGTCATGAACACTTTTGCAAGGAGGGAATTATTCTCAAACAGGATCCCCCAGCTAGAAGTCTCAACACTGGGACCTGACATAACCCTGCCTGACTCCAATTTCCATGTGTATTCTTTCAACTTTACCACGTTGCCTTGTTTATAAAAAACATAATATATAAAGCCACCTGAAGTCCCACTGGCAATGATCTACAACATGATTGATTCCTGAAGAGCGAGATGCAGGTACATGGACGTGTGTTTCTGCAAGCGTCGGGGTGGGTTGGGGAGCAAAGGGACACCCTTCAGCTTGATCACCCATGCCCTGTTTTTGAAAAGTTAAGACCCCCTGAATTAATTCACTGACGCCGAGACCATGAAAGGAACAAAACCTCAATACATCCTTCTAGTGTGACTCTAAATAGGACAAGGTTATCATTTTACACACCGTTGTTCAAGAATTGATTTAGGGGCCTCTGCGTGTTCCCCCCTTGTAGTCTCCTCTAGACGTACCTGGGATTATGGTATTCCTTAAAATCTCATCAATTCAAGTATCTGCTAGGTCTAATTCCCAAGGAATAACACAAACATTTTAGCGTTTCTGAGATGGAAGAATAGATTCCGAAGCCTGGCTAGATTCTGAAACTCCTCCTCTTGAAGGTTCTCTTTTTTTCCCCATTTACAAGCTAATAGTTTTTCCAAACGTACATTTCACGCAAAGGCCCACAACTCTAACGAGTACAGCGTCTTCCATGGCTGCTACTTTGTGTCTTCCTCTCCCACACGGACCTTGAGAAAGGCAGGGACCAGCCGCAGTCTTGCTGAATCATCTTCCTTGTTATTTGTGAAGGAGAGAGCATCCCGCTTGGGAAGGAAGAGCCGGGAGGGAGTGGTGGGTGGTATGGAGTCCGGCCAACTCTCACCCGCAACACATTTTTCAGGAGTGAAATCAAATAGAAAGATAAGCCTTCGGGTCACTGTGTATTCTGTTTTGTGATAACATCTCATCCAAAATAGGATTATGTAAATATCCTTTTTTATGATCTCCTATACATCTCAGTGGTTCCATTCATGGCCAAGAATGCAGTGGTCTCTCGGGTTGGCATGCAGCCATTTCCCCCTTTTCTGTTTCAAGGGCAACCGATCTTGCTTGCCAACCCACCAGCAGTAGCTTATCTCTGTGTAGAGAACATGCAAATGCATAAGACCTTCCAGTGAGCATGTGGACCTGATCAGAGCCCACTGAGATCAAGACTGCATCTTGCACTGCAGTGGCTACAGGCCCAATTTGGAAGCCCTCCAATCCTGGACCACTTCATCATGGTCTCATTGGTCATTCTGGTTAATGTGTTCTTTGCTTCCCAAATGATATGCCATTGAAGTATCAACTCCGTGCAGGCAGGGTCAATGTCCTCTGCTTGCTCTGGGCATGGCTGGAGCGCCAGTACACGATTTGTTCTGCAGTCTTGGTTGACCCCTTGGGTCTTCAGACTCAGCACAATGACACCTTCACTAGGAAGCCTTCGCTAACCCTGCCTGTCATGTAGAACAGACCCTACCCTGTTTGAGACCTCTACTTTGCTGTACTTTGGCGTCTCTGTACTTACAAGACAAATGCCCTTATTTATTAGTAGTACTAACTGGAGCGCTATACGTTACTTAATATTTGAACCAATGAAAATACTATATTTTAAGGGCTAATCGTCAGGCATCGTACTAAGTACTGTGTGTGAATGATCTCGTGTAGGCCCTCTGCCGTGTGTCCTATTAGAGGAAAAGATGAGGGTGCAGGTTCCAGAATCAGACACTCTGGGTTTGAAATCCTAAGTCTACCAACCGGTGACCATGAGCTTGGGCAAATTCCCTTTCTAGGCTTTTTCTGTAAAATGGGGATGGAACTAAAAATGGCAACCGTATGGGGCTTTTCTGAGAAATACGTCCATTAATTCACGGAAGGGGCTCACGTAAGCACGCGATCAATATTAGCAATTTTTATTATTTCTCTTCTGCAGATGGGGAAACTGAGACCTCGGAGGCTAAGCGACCCACCAGCGGTGGCCTGGCTCATGAGCAGGGAAGCTCAGACTTCACTCCAGGCAGCCTGACCCTCAGCTCTTCACCAGTTCAACCCCGGCCACATCCTTTTCTTCCTGCTGGTCATGAGCATTCTGAGGGCCCAGCTGCGACCCTTTGTCTCTGAAGCCCAGCACTTAGTACAGCGCCTGCCACACTGAAAGAGCCAGACACCCATTTAAGTCATTGATTAATTAATAAATTAACTTATGAACGGTTCTGATTTTAATAAGTAGTTAAGCACAGTGCCAGGTACAGAAAACAATCTATAAAGGACTACTGGGGAGCGACTGGTGTGAGATCCATTGCATTTAATAATTTATTTTCAATGAAAGCCTTGAAATGGCCCTAGAAATCTCCCAGATGGAAGTCATCCTCATTATTTCAGCATAAATATAGCAGCCTTTAAAAATAAACTCCATTTTCTGCAGTCTAAACCTAGCGTGTGGAGCGTTCAAAACACCATCATGCCGTCTATTATTATTAAGAAATGTTTTTCTACTCACTTCGAGCGATTCTCCCTCTGCTTTTGATTTACCAAGAGCATTCCATACAGACAGACTGTACAACCACTGAATTTTAAGGCACTGAGAGGTGTGTGCCTACGTAAGGACACACAGCAGAGCAGGTACCCCTCGTGACACGATCCTGTAGCCCTGGTGAGCACCCTGAAACAAAATCTTAATTTTGCATTAAAGAGTTTGCAAGCATGGAACCGGCTGGTTTCTCTCTACTTTCTATTAGATGCATCTGGAGACTTTTGAAGGCTGAATGGTAGAACAGTCCCTGTTGGAGACGCCCGTGAAACATTTTATAACCAGCATTGTTCAGAAGCACTGTTGTCAAGATCCGAACTTGCAAATTCTCAGCATCAAAGAAGATACAGAGTTCTTTGTCAGGACAATGAACTTGGACTGTTGTTTTCCAGTGAATGGAAAACAACATTGCTAACCCAGAAAAGTGACATTCGGCCCCATCTGGTGACGCCTCAGCTCCCATCATGCTGGGATTACAATGGGGCCCTTCTGTGGAGTTGTTAGAACATGCCACCAGAATCAGGCTTTAGTGCCTAGGCAAATGAATGACCACGTTCATACTTTGTGGCTTTTCCCAGTCACGTTTTGAATTCAAATATGTAAGGAGACCAAGCCTCCACCAGAGGTTCTGTTATTCCCAACTTCAAATCGAATCTTACTGGCTCACAAATGCACTTTACACGTTTTGGCAAATTCACTCCAACACTTTACAAATAAATAGGATGCTGTTAAAAGATTAGAATTCCACAGTCAAGTGAAATCAGCCTTTGGAAATAAATGCCCAGACCCTTCGGTCCCACTGTATTTGCTACTGAAGTCAACAAGTTATAAAGCTCGGGACTTAAAGTTAACCTGGATCCAAATCTTGGCACCAACGCCTAATAGCTGTGCGACCCTGGCCAAGCTATTTAACCCCTCTGAGCCTTAGTTTTCTTACTAGTAACAGGAGAATGATAATGACTTTACAGGGTTGCTGGGAGTATTAAAAAGGCATTTTTAAAAAAGCATTTAAAACCTTTTTGGATCTTAGGGGATTTTGAACTAATAAAATTAGGTGCTTATCCAAATCCACATGGATTAGAAGTGATAGGAAAGATTTCTGGGGGGGATCAGGAGAAAGTGGAATTGACGCCAGGAACTTTGAGCTCCTGTTCAAATGCTTTTGGTGGGTGGTGGTATCTTCGTCTGGTCAAAACTAATGTCTCCTGCTTAAAATTCTTCCTCCGCCTGTCCCCACAGGTCCCCACTGGGTAACAGCATCAGGGGTTGCCAGCGTCATCTTCAGCATCCCCCCTACCTCATTCCTCACGTGCAGAATCATCGACGATGAGTCTCTGCAATGTCTTCTCTCTCTCCTGTTCCTCTAGCAGCCCAGGCCCTTATATATTTTCACCTGGACCACTGCAAGCTGCGTTATTTTGCTGCCCCGCATCTGATCTCTCTTTTGCGGTCCGACGTCCATGCTCTCACCAAAATATTTCGCCTTAAAGTACCTATTGGGGGCATGCACTTGCAGCTTCCCATCCCCCATGTTCTCTCAGTCGACCCGTTCACCCAACTATGGAGTACTTCGTTAGGAAGTACCACCCTGACCACCGTGCTTACTGGGAAAGTGTTAAATCAAAACAACCTCTGTGGAGGGCGATCTGGCAATATCTATGAAGACACCCCAGAGCATCCTCTCTGAGCCAGAACTGCTCCTTCTAGGACTCTATCCCGCACGGACACTCAACGCACACGGGAGATGATGTCAGAGCAAGGTTACCCGCGGAGGCACGATGTGTAATAGCAAAAGACTGGGAATGACCCAAATGTCTATCAGTGGGGAATTGGTTCAATGAATGACGAAGCATCCACACAGTGGAATCCTCAGAGGTTGTTTAAAAAATGAAGAAATCATTTGTATGCTGATCCGAAACCATCTCTAAGACGTATTGTCAAGTGAAAAGAACAAGGTGTGTCGAGTGGAGGGAAGGGGAGGGTAAAAGAATATATAAACATGTTGTCTTATAAATGCATGAAAACGTCTCGAAGGATACACAAGGAAATGGTAACAATGGGTCAGGAGAGGAATTGTGTGCCAAGGGAAAGGGGTACAGGGAGACTTTAACACATATAAAGAAAACAAAATATATGGATTTGAGATATATATATACATTATATATATACACATCATCCTCTATCTTCTGCTTTTCACTTTGAACCACATATTACCTATTTGAAAGTAAATATTTTAATTATATATGTATGTGTATATATAAAACATATATGTATATATGTATATATAAAAACATATACATATATATGTTTTTGCCACAAATGCCAGGCACCTGTTTTCTGTCTTCTCTAGACGACGTGACACACAAATGACATCCCCACCCCGTCTGCTCTCCATCCTACACACAGAGACCTTATTACCTCTTCGGAATACAGTTTTGAGCACATCAATTTCCTGTTCAGAACTCCCCCACGGCTTCGCAGGTCCCGCAGGATGGAGTCCGAGTTCCTTAGCCCATATTCACTGATCAACCACTGACCCCCAGCTTAGCTTCCCAGCCTGTCCTAAAGTTAAATGACTCATGGTGACCTGTGTGTTTCCACACATTCTGTCCTTCCACTTGGAATGTCCTCCCCACCACCCCAAAGTCCAAGCTCTACTTGATTCCAACTTTAGTTCAAATCTTCTTTCTCCATTGACTCATTCCAGAGCCCACCACTCACTCCATGCCCTAGCTGGAAGAAATCCCCTTCTTCTTTGAAATCCCAGTGCATATTTTTATTATCTGCCTGTGGTATTTATCACTTTATATGAGATCATCATCAATTTTACACACTTATCCACTCTCTTAGTAAACATTTACTAAATACCTACTATGTGTCATGGACTGACAGGGGTGCTGGGGACACAGTAAAAAGCCACAGTAGCACGGTTCCTGCTCTCGTGGAGATTACAGTCTTGTGGAGAAGACAGGCAAGAAAAACACGAAACCAAACCTTCAACGATCATTTTCCGTAATTGCAATGTGGAGAAGTAAAAAGCTCAGTCAGAATGCCAACACTTTGTCCAAAGCCACACCTGAACTGTTGCAAAGGCTAAGAGACCCATATTTAAATCCCAAATCCACCCGAAAGCTATAGTGATTCTCCGGGTCAGGGTTTCTCAACCTCAGAACTCTTGATATGTGCTGCTGGCTAATTCTTTGTGATGGGGCTGTCCTGTGCATTGTAGGAGGCGAAGCAGCATCCGTCTACCCACGAGATGCCACTGGTACCCTCTCCCCACTACCAGCTATCCCTGCGGTGGCGGGGAGGGGTTTGAAAAACCTCCCCCTTTGGAGAACACTGCTCTAGGCAAATTCCTTGACATTACTGAGTTTCAGTTTCTTCACTGCTTGGTTCTTTGGAGGATAACCCAGTAAACATTTGAAAAATGAAAAAAGAAACCTATTAAACAGAAAGAATACTACCTACCTTAGAAGACTATGCTAGGAATTAAATACAAAAATGTGTATGAAGCACTTACAAGTGCTTTTATCATTAAGAACAAAAATATGAAGTGGGTCCATTTTTTTCCCCCAGAGCCCTCAATAGGGTGGACAATATCCCTCAGGACCTTCTCAGTCTAAACTAGTGTCAAATCCATGAACTGCCCAAACTGCGGACATGATTTTTGCCTGTATCCCAGAGAGATGCTCTAGAAGTATAGCCCAGAACATGACTCCTTGGGAGGATGCAGGAAAGGTCTCCTCGGGCTACCTTTGCCAGACAGACGGATTCAACTCCAGTCTAAGTCCAGACTTCTTGAACTTGGATGTGGGAGCTGAAATACACATAATCTGAGAACCGGTGTTCTGGATCCCATAAAAATGCCACATAAAAGATGGAGGGATTACACAGCTGTTACAATATCAGGCATTAGATAACGCGGTCTCTTTAAAGGCTTCATTTGCACATCCCAAATCATCCTTGTAAGCCATTTATTTTCCCACGCTATTGGATGCTGTGAGCATTTAGGAAGTGTTCTCAGGGTGTTTGAAATCAACAAGGCAATTAGGGAGGTTTTAAAGGAATCAAAAATACAATCAACAGTGCTTTGGAAATGTCAATACAATTCTTGGCTTGGCAAACCACTTCTGTATTGTACATTAGTAAGGGAACTTTAAGATGATCTTAAAATATGCACCCTTCTGAATTCTAGGATTTATGTTCAAACTGGAAAGTGGATAAACTGATGGGCAGTCTATGGCAGGATCCCTATATAATCTGGGGAGAGGTCTTTCCTTGAGGGAAAAAAAAGATGAAAAAATAGGTTTTAGAGTCAGACAGACACGAATTATAATTTTATTTTTTTATGTTTTTTACCTTTGGTCCGTACCGCGTGGTACACGAGATCTTACTTTCCTGACCAGGGAGGGCACCCATGCCCCCTGCAGTGGAAGCGTGTAGTGTTAACCACTAGACCACCAGGGAAATCTCTAGACATGGATTATAATCCCGGCTGTGTGACAAAAATGGGGTGAACTGGAGAAAATCATCAATGCTCCCCGAGATTGGTTTCTTCAGCTTTAATGAAGACAGTAATGTCCCCTTAAATTAAAATATATGTGTCCAGTAAGGTGTCTTTGCAAACCTTCGTTTTCATTCTTCATTCCCTTTAGGGAACAGAATACGGACTCATTGGTTTAGATTTTTATAACACCTGCAAAATTGCACACTTTCTAACCAATTTAGCTCTCTCTTGACCAAAATGCTTTAAGACACAAATGTTCCACATCTGTTTTGCTCCACTAAATAAAATAAGCCCAACCCATCACCTTTTCTTTCTTGCCCCCAACAGTTTCCCTTAACTTATTCATCATTCCACGAGAAATCTTGCTTACAGATAAAGGCATTTCTCTCCGGGGTTGGGGGAGGACTGTGGAATATGCTTTAGGTATAATAGGAAAGATAATCTGAGTTAAGAATGAACTATGTCCTTTATGTGGCCGGTCAGACCATCATCTATGTATTGTACCATATTCTCTACCATCATCCTTCCTATCCTTAACATATCATGATAAGGAAACTTGGTTGTGTTTTCAAAAGCATAATAATAACTTACATTTCGCTATGGTTTCCAATAAACCAGTGAGTTTTTCCCCCCAAAAGTCCATGAATAAAACAAACCCCGTCACCACTGAAGATGCATTTTCATGCCAGCTCGGATGCTTTTAAGACCATTTGCCGATCGCTCCGCACCGTCTGACCAGTTCTGGGGCAGGGGGCACGCTCTAATTACTGATTGTGAAGTTCTGTATCTATAGCAACAGGCTGAATTGACAACAGGAAGCTTCACCCTCTGGGGCACCATTCGAAGTTTATAAACTCAACTTGAGGCCAAGGCTATAGTTAATCAGGAGGGCTTTCAGAACCCGAGGGCTCGGAGTCCACACTTAAGAGGCAAAGAAATTATTTAATAAGACAATCACAGGGCTCGAGAAGGCAGAGTTTATTTAGCTTGCCTCTGCAGTGCATCTTGTAGTAATTTATCCTAATGGTACCAATTCGCCAGTGATTTGATACACCAGGAGACCGGGGGTATCAGTTTAATCAAACCTCGGCCAAGGCTGCCTGTTCCTTAACTATTGTTGCCGTATATCAATCAGTTTCACTTGATTCACTAATCGCGTGGCACGAGGATATGAATTCTCCCAGCATTCAGGGAATTGGGTTGACATAATTCTTTATAATGTGCCCGCTTTTAAACGGCATTATTTCACCCCACTCACGTTATTTCATGTTCCTAGGGCTGACGGGTGAAAGGTCTAGATTCTGGGAGGCTGCTGGTGAGAAGTATAGCAGGAAAAAAGCCCGGAGCATCGGATGTGACCATGGACAAGTTACAAAACCCTTCTGGGTCTCAATTTCCTTACTTGTCCCATCAGGACGAGAACTCAGTAAGTCACAGAGCTATTGAGAGGATTAATAAACTGCTATCTGGATGAGTCCAGAACAGTGCCTGGGAAGCAGGATCCAGGATCTCAGTAGATGTCAGTTTCGCTTCCCACCTGCCCTCATTCCCATCCCCTAGGAGGAGGGGGTAGAAGATGTCAGCTGCACAATTTTTATAGGGTGAGATGTTAAGCTTTACAATATTTTATGGGCCTGGTCACACGAGCTTCGATAACCCTAGGAAATCATCTAAACTCAGTTCTCATTCTTGGTTCTTCTGTCTCCACTGGGGCCAAGCATTCCCACCGTGTTTTAGACCCTTGGCACCGGCCTGGCTGTCCGGAAGGGTAAGAGATGGGCAGAGCTCTCCCTCACACTAAAGGCGCTCCGTCCCTTTCCCATCCCCTCTTCTTTCTTATACAGCAGGGAATTTGATTCAAAACACTGTCCAGGTATAAATAAGAAATGGTAAGATCAGATCTATCCCCTTGGCGGGCAGAGACTACAGAAAGGAGAGAAAACCCACCTTCATGTGTTGTTCATATTATTCAAGAGGAAGGAAGGAAAAGGACAACATGAATCCCGGGGTAAGAGGCAACGACCACGTGGACAGCAAGGCCACGGACAGCATTCGGTCCCCGCCCCCGACACGGAATAGTGCAGGGGGGCCTCCGCTGCTGCTTCTGTGAAATGGGTATATGAAGACCTGCGGCAGTAGGTTGTCATGGCAACACAAGGAGCTAATCCACGGTCCCCCAGGCTATGAGTGGAAGGAATGTTAGCTTGCTTCCCAAGTGAATATGAGCAGGGTGTTCTGGTCCCTTTCCCAGAGGGGGAATGAAATCCGAGCCTTTTCCTACCATTCAGCTCAGTCATTCACATTTTAACTTAGTTCTGAGCTTACAGTTTTTCCTGCAGATAGAATTGGTCACTCAGTGAGAGAGGAAAGTAAGAAAAAAGGCAGAGAGAGAAGGAGGGAAGGAAGAAAGGAGGGAGAGAGAAAGAAAGAAGAAAGAAAATAGAAAGAGAGAAAAAGAAAAGAGGAAGGAAGGAAGGAGGGAAGGAGGGAGGGAGGGAGTAAAGAGAGGAGGGAAAGAAAGAAAGAAAGAAAGAAAGAAAGAAAGAAAGAAAGAAAGAAAGAAAGAAAGGAAGGAAGGAAGAAAGAAAAAGAAAGGAAGAGAGAGAGGGAGGGAAGGAAGGAAGGAAGGAAAAGACAGAGGAAAGAAGGAAGGAAGGAAGGAAAGAGAGAGGGAGAGAGGGAGGGAGGGAGGGAGGGAGGCAGAAAGGAAGAAAAAGAAAGAGCCTTGCTTTGTCACACCTTTTCCACTCTCCATTCTTAAGGCTGGAGGATTTGGCGCGGCACTTAGAAGCTTTATTGTTTCAATAGTGGGGTAAGGAGGTTAATGCCACCTTAGCAAGGGAATCATTTCTTCCTCCCTCCCACCTCCTCTCTTTTCTTTTTTGGCTCAGCCTACATTTCTAACACTACCGGCTGAAATGTAGTATACAGCTTTTAATTGTGCCCAGAGGCAGTACAACCTCGCAGAGGTTTTTAAGCAAGTGGTGGAGGATTTGAGAAACAGCTGTGCTGCACGCACACGTGCTCCAAGGTGGAAGAGCCCCGTCAGCACCTGCACCCGCTGAGCACACACCCTCACACCCTCCACGCATGTACACAGCTGGGACCCATCAGGGCTGAAAGGAATTAATACCCTTAACTTGGTACTTTATTGGCCCTAGAGGAGGCTGATGCTATATTAAATCTGTGGCACATAAGTAGGCTTGGGTGGGATATTAAACACACACACGAGCGCACGCACGCACGCGCACGCGCACACACGACCTCTTTTCCGATGCCGAGAACAAATTGTTTTAATATCCCAATGTTTGGTTTATTTATTATTAGAGATAGGTGGCCGCTTTTAGAGAGTAATGGACTTGTCCCGGCACTAACCTAGTTTTCCCAATCGAATCTAGCTCAGACTCCCAGCAACGGCGGAAAGATGCCGACACGGACTGTTTTCTCACCAACACCCAGCTTCCCTTGGTGCAAGCCCCCAAAAGACATCTTCCATCTTCTGGACGCTGCAGTCAATCTTCAAAATCCTACTGCGCTCAACCAGTCACAAAACACTGTCTCGTGTTACCCCACTGGACACCCACCTCATCCCTGGAAACTCAACAAGGCGAGTGTCCGAGTACCTGTTTTACAGTCGTGCAAATAGAGGTTTGGAGAAGTTACATGCCCAGGTCAAGGGCAAACCAACCCCAGACCTTGGAGTTCAGTCTACGGACCCTAAGTAAACACGTTCTCTCTAAATCACGTTATATATTCTGTTGTAAACACAATGTGAAAAGTTTATTCCAGGGTGGCTTGTAATGTCTGTGTAGCTGCGTGGTCCGGTAACATGAGGGAGTTTCCACAGATGTTAAACTCATTCATCAGCAATGGACTTCAGGGTCTGTGATAGGCAGAAACGTGACCATCCAAAAGATATCCGTATTAACCCCCTGGAACTTGTGAATGTGATCTTATTTGGGAATAGGGTCTCTGCAGGTGTGATTTCACTGAGGCTGTTGAAATAAGGAGATATTCCTGGATTTTCTGGGTGGGCTCTAAATCCAATGACAAGTATCCTTACCAGAGAAAGGCAAAGGGAGGTTGGAGGCACTCCAAAGAGGAGGAAGTGTGACCACGGAGGCAGGGGTGGGAGGGATGCGGCCACAAGTCAGGTTCTGCTGACAGTCACCAGAAGCTGGGAAGGGCAAGGAAAGAACTCTCCCCTAGAGCCTCTGGAGGCGGTGAGGCCCTCATGACACCTCGATTGCAGACGTCTGGCCTCCAGAACGGTAAGCACGTAAAAATCTGTTACTTTAAACCACTGAGTTGGCGGTGACTTCTTACAGCAGTCCTGGGAAACGAACACAGGATCTTTCGCTCTGGGCATCACGTTGGATTTTGCTGCTGGTGGGGTCTCTTGGCATGAGGGATACCTTCTACTTTGGGCATTGGTGAAATGAAGGAAGGATGCTGGCGGCTGCCCACGGGTGCCCAGTCCCGCCCCACCTGCAAAGACAGGGCAGCTCAGCATCAGGGAGAAGCCAGATACCGTGATCTTCATCGAGACCAAGCAGGTATCAGAGCAGGGCTCACGGGGAGGCAGAAAGCCTACTGTACTGTTCTCATCCTGCTGGACCACTTTCTAACGTACGTGTGGTTTAGACAAGTCACTGAATTCACATCTCAGTTATCTCGTTGGTAAAACGAGATTCTCCATGTGGAAAAAAAAACACCCTTTGAAAAGCTGCAAAACATCCTATGAATGCTGGTTATTCGCTTTTATACATATTATTATGATGATGATTATATTATTATATATAAAGCATCTCTGAAGCATCAGACTCAGAGTGCACGTGGCTCTCCAACTTTGGGAAAGGACCTAGTCTCCAGAAGTTATCACTGCAAAGTTCTCCAAAATATGCTTCTCTCCAGTATCCACTTCTCGTCCGTTAACATATTGAAACCTCTTTAGAAACCATCTAACCCCAAATGCAAGATTAATGGAGCCCCTACATTTAATGTCTGCTGTGTTTCCTTGGATTTTCCAAATTCGCCTCTTTCAAGCACTGGGCAAAGGACGCCAAACCAAAAACAACATGCCGTCTGTTTGTTTATCATATTAGTAATGAGTTTTGTTTTTTTTTAATGAGCACTCAATAGTGGTTAAAAGAAAGTAGGCTCTCAGACGCTGCTTTTGATCATTTAAATTGCTGCAAACCTTTGGAGTGCAATTTGGCAATATGTCTCAGGAACCTTTAAAAACTGTGCTCGACCTTTGACCCAGTAATTCCATTTCTGGGAAACTACCCTAAAGGCATAATGGGAACTATGGAAACTGCTTGGTGCACCAAGATGTTTATCAGAACACTCTTTCTGACAGCAAAAGTATTTAAACCATCTCAATACCTACCAATGCAGGAGGAGATGAATAAACGGTGAGGCCTCCCCTCCACGGACTGTCAGCTGCTAAGAATCTGCAGTTAAGAAGAATGTTTAATAATGTGCCGAGATGTATAATGTTAGGGAGAAAAAAGCAGCAGTGTGTCACATGGGTATACGGTAGTGATCCTGATGTGACACAAATGCAGCATAACAAAGAAAAAAAAAAGACTGGAAGAAACATATATTAATTGTTGTTACCTAAAGCCAGCAAAATTATGGGTAATTTTTCTTTTTTTTTTAATCTTTATTGGAGTATAATTGCTTTACAATGGTGTATTAGTTTCTGCTTTATAACAAAGTGAATCAGCTATACGTATACATATATCCCCATATCCTCTCCCTCTTGCGTCTCCCTCCCACGCCCCCATCCCACCCCTCTAGGTGGACACAAAGCACCGAGCTGATCTCCCTGTGCTATGCGGCTGCTTCCCACTAGCTGTCTATTTTACATTTTGTAGTGTATATATGTCCATGCCACTCTCTCACTTCGTCTCATCTTGCCCTCCCCCTCCCCGTGTCCTCAAGTCCATACTCTACGTCTGTGTCTTTATTCCTCCTGGCCCTAGGTTCGTCAGAACCACTGTTTTTTAGATTCCATATATGTGTTAGCATACGGTATTTTTCTCTTTCTGACTTCCTTCACTCTGGATCCATCCACCTCACTACAAATAACTCAATTTTGTTCTTTTTGTGGCTGAGTAATATTCCACTGTGTACATGTGCCACATCTTCTTTATCCATTCATCTATCGCTGGACACTTAGGTGGCTTCCATGTCCTGGCTATTGTAAACAGTGCTGCAATGAACATTGTGGTACAAGTCTCTGTTTGAATTATGGTTTTCTCAGGGCATATGCCCAGTGGTGGGACTGCTGGGTCGTATGGTAGTTCTATTTTGAGTTTTTTAAGGAACCTCCATACTGTTCTCCATAGTGGCTGTATCAATTTTCATTCCCACCAACTCTCCTTTTTCAAGATAGAAAACTTTGTCTCCACTGAGCTGTATTACTTTTTTTTTTTTTTTTTTTTTTTTTTGCGGCACACGGGCCTCTCACTGCTGTGGCCTCTCCCGTTGCGGAGCACAGGCTCTGGACGCGCAGGCTCAGCGGCCATGGCTCATGGGCCCAGCCGTTCCGCGGCATGTGGGATCTTCCCGGACCGGGGCACGAACCTGCGTCCCCTGCATCGGCAGGCGGACTCTCAACCACTGCGCCACCAGGGAAGCCCTGTATTACTTTTAAATAGAGAAAAACTCCTCTGTAAATGAGTCCCCTCATTCCCCTCACCCAACATATCCTAACTGGGTGGAGAAAACTTGTGATGCACGTTCTGTGTTTCCTCCATGACTTTGACCATTCGGATCCTTCCTTGTGGCTTAAAAATTCTATACCAGGTCAAAGCAGTGTTGCAGCCCCGTCTTATCACTCACCTGTCCTCTCAGTTAAAAATGGGCCCAGATCAGGGGCTGAGAGAGGCCCCTTGCAGCCTATCACCAGCCAGAAACACACCTTTATGTCCCTGTTAGATTCTTCACAAGAAGATGTGGGCTTTTGCTGAGTTACTGGCTTGTTTCACGTCTAGAGATTCTATAAATTGCATAGGGTTCCCCTGTTTGTGGGAGGCTGCTAGGAGGCTCGGAGACAAATCGATTTGTGCCTTGCCTGTAACAAGAGCACATGGCTTTGGGCTTCCTGGCTTCACCCTGGGCTCCTTGTTCATTTCCATACCTTTAGTTTCTTTCCTGTTTACTGACCACCTGCACCAAGTAAGTCCCAATGGGCTGTATGAAATACTCGTTAGAATGAGACAAGATACATACTCTTCTTTTTTTTTATATGAAGGATGGGCTATGTGCACCTCTATGAATTTTGCTTCCACTGACAGTTGGAGACAACTCCAGGTAAGGCAGGGCCCAATCAAATAGAGCGAACCCACTTGAATCCACATTGCAAAAGTTGTGCACGATATCTAAGAGCGTGGAGGGCAGGAAGGAGTTAAATCCATGTGGCAACAGAGGGTGGGAGCCAGGGGCACTGAGGGGCCTGGTCCCTCCCTGCAGTACAGGAAGACCGGGTCATTAGAGCAGGCAGGAACTCGCGCGTGGCTTTCCTGGGAAAGCAAATATTGTGCATATTGCAGTGTTGCTGTGGGCGAGCTGATTGTCTAACTGCCCTTGAGATGTATATCATTTTGTCTGCAGTCCGGGCTCCTCCCTTTATGTCACTGCCAATGGGCCGGGAAACGGGAACAACATCTACGTCCATTAAATGGAGACAGCGGGTCACCTCTGCCACCCACGGTCCCCAGGTGAGCCGCCTGGGGCACCTGCTTCATTTGATTCAGGGCACGACTTCAGGTGCCCTTTGGTAGGTTGAGAAGGGGCGCTGAATCAGTTTCCCGGGACTGCTGTCACCAAGAGGCACAAACTGGGTGGCTTTAGACAACACCAATTTATTCTCTCACTGTTCTGGAGGCCGGAAGTTCAAACTCAAGGTGTCCATTGGGCTGCGCTCCCTCCAAAGGCTCTAGGGGACAATCCTCCTTTGCTTCCTCCGGCGTCTGGGGGTTGCCAGCGATGCTTGGCATTGCTTGACTGGTGGCAGCATAACTTCAGTCTCTGCCTGCACCTTTACATGGTATTCTTTCCTGTGTGTGTGTGTGTGTGTGTGTGTGTGTGTGTGTGTGTGTACACGCGCACACACACATCCGTGTCTCTCCATACTTTCCTCTCTTTTCTCTCATAAAGACACTGCTCCTTGGATATAGGTCCCATTCTAATCCAGCAGAACCTCATTTTTTTAAAATGTTATTTTATTGCAGTAAGACACTTCACACGTGATCTACCCTTTTCACAAGTTTTTAAATGTAAAATACATCATTGACTATAGGTACAGTGTGGCAGAGGTCTCTAGAGTTTATCTTGCTTAATGACCTCGTCTTCATTTGATTTCACCTGCAAAGACCCTATTTCCAAATTCCTATTCCCAGGGGCTGGGGGTTAGGACATCAACCTATCCTTTTTTGGGGGGGACACAATTCAACCCACAATAGACGTGTCTGATGATTAAGCGGAACAAGAAGCAGGGACTCGGGGGCAGTCTGGGTTCAAATCCTGGCTGGACCCCTCACTAGCAGGTCACCTAACCTCTTGAAGCCTCAGTTTCCTTGGTTTGGAAAAGGGGCCCGATGTTAGCACCTGCCTCCTAGGGCCACTGGGAAGATGAAATGGGATCACGCATGTTGTGAGCACCCTGCCAGACACACAGAAAGTGCCTTTCGAGCATGGGCTGTGACCCAACCTTAGATCACCAGCTGTGCTACCCCAACTTGAAGGTCACTTCCAAACACTGAGACCCTGCTTTAAGGTAACAGAGAGAAAGTCTTCTTTCCATACGATGTTTGCCCTGCCTAGAAATCTTTCCTCTGCCTTCCCCAACCCTCTCCCCCATCCTTGTGAAAAGCTGGCTCCTTCCCAGACTTCGGACCTTGCCCTAACTGATGTCTACACCCAGAGACCTTTCTGGTCACTCGGAAGGTGGCTTTCTGAGTAGCTTAGTCCAGCTCTGCCCCACCTTCCACAAGCAACTATGGTGTTGGGAGCCGTCTCTGGCTACAGATGCTGCTTGACCCATAAAAGGGACGATCAGGCGGTGGGCCTAAAGCTGCCCGATAAAATACAGGATGCCCAGTTAAATTTGGAATTTCAGATAAATTTGAATTTTAGTATCGGCATGTCCCAAATATTGCAAATACTGTCCTGGCCAGAAGTGCTTGGAAGTAACTGCCCTCAGAGTAGTTCTCAACCAATGACAGATGGGGAACTGGGCGGGTAAGGGCCCCTGTTTTTTTGCTTCTCCATGGGGGATAATTCAGAGGCAGTGTCTTCTACACCGATTCCCAGAATTCCCCAGGTGGATTCTGGACCACCCGGTCCACTGCAGCATCTGTTCGTTAGCGCCCCCAGTGTTGGCTTGCTTACCTTTCCAATCTCTCTTCCCCGCCTCCCAGGAAAACACAACCCAAGACTTCCCACCCTGGCCTTCCCGTTACGGACTTAATATTTGAATCCCTCCCAAATTCATACGTTGAAATCCTAACCCCCCAGTGTGATGGTATGAGGAGGTGGGGCTTTGGAGAGGTGATTAGGTCATGACGGCAGAGCCCTCATGAATGGGATCAGTGTCCTTCCAAAAGGGACCCCAGAGAGCATTCTTGCCCTCTTTCCTCCACACGATTACATAAGGAGAAGCCAGCAGTCTGCAACCCGCAAGCAGGCTCCCACCAGAACCCGACCATGCTGGCACCCTGATCTCAGACTTCTAGCCTCCAGAGCTGTGAGAAATACATGTCTGCTGTTTCTAAGCTGCCTGGTCTGTGGTACTTTGTTACGGCAGCCCGACTAAGACACCTCCCGCCACGGCTGTCCTCCACGCAGACCTTGTTTTTTTTCCTTCAGCCCTTATCACAATTTGTCATCACACGTACGTATGTCTGTCTACTGGCTCAGTCTCTGTCCCACTAGACTCTGAGCTCTATTACCGTGACCGTGTCATTCACCACGGTACTCCAGCTCCTAGAACTTTCTAGATAATGAAGGAACAAGACAGTGAACAGGAAGGAGGCTTTCTGGGCTAGCAAAGAGCAACAGGGTTTTCAGCTGTACAGAGCCGCATTCAACAGAGACTGGAAGTGGAGACCTGCGCTGCGGTCTCCCCTGTGTCACGTGCTCAGAATTTGACCTTGGGCAGCTGCCTGAGAACTCCTCACCTTGGTCTCTTCATCTGTAAAACGAGGAGTTGGGACTAGATGATTTCTCCCGTGTCTTCCGGCTCTAAAATTCTATGACTCAATATTCTAGGTAATAAACTTTACAACTATGAATAAATTAATGGAAATGAATATTTAAATGATATGCAAACATCCGTGCGGGTGCTTTCTTAGTCTTTTATGAAGTGGGAGAGTGAGGAATAAAACCGAGATACAAACGATCAGAAACAATTTGTGTTCCTGGAACTGTGGTACCTTACCCGTGTTTCTGCGGGGGAGGATGTGTAGGAGGGCATCCATTGAAAAACCCGCAGTGGGGAAAAAGGTCAAAAGAAAAGCAGGAATCTGGGAAGTGGAAGGCCCCAGATAGATGCATGTTCCAGGTGTGGATACTCCTGGAAAAGATTCTTGGGTCCAGAGAAGTAGCAAAGGAAATTGGGCTAAACCCGTTCTCCAGCTCTCTGAGTCTGTTCAGGTTGAACGAAATGCCGTAGGTTGGCTGACTTATAATCAACAGAACTTTCTTTCTCACGGTTCTGTAGGCTGGGACTCTGAGATGGGGGTGCCGGCAGAGTCAGGTGAGGGCCTTCTGGGTGTCAGACTTCTCCTTGTGTCCTCACATGGTGGAAGGAGAAAGGGAGCTCTCTTGGGCCTCTTTTATCAGGGCATTAATCTCATTCATAAGGGCTCCACCCTCATGACCTAATTACGGCCCCAAGGCCCCACCTCCTAATCGCATCCCATTAGAGGGTAGGATTTCAACATTCATCTCTAGCACAGCACCATCTCTCTAACTCCTCGGGGCTGTCATGATTCTCAACAACACTCAGCGTAAGAGAATGGTGACTTGTCATCTGAGGGCTTCATTTATTTATCAACATGATCTCCTACCTGGAAATCAGGCAGAGAACCTTCTGATGGGCCAGTGGACTTGAACCCCAAATCCTGACTTTCATATATATAAACACTTAAGAGCAAAGAGGGATTAGATATTTAAAGGTGAAACCAGCTAACTTCTCACGTTGGTAGCAAGCTGGGAAGGAGGCTCAGAGGTAAGATTCTTTGACTGAGCCCGTGCTGTGTCTAGTACTGGGGTTCAGGCAAGTCTGGGGATCAGGTGTGGCTGGGCAGCTCGCTGGGGTGCCCACCACAAAGAATTGCACTTGTGGGAGGTGCCTAGCAGCGTCCTATGACACAACTCATCCTCAAGAAGGAGACGTGCCTGATTAGCTTGACCCAGTGACAAGCCTCAGTCGATGGGTGGGACAAGAATTTGAAATCAGGATGGAGGCTGTTACACAAATCTGTTTCTTACCCGACCCAGTGGACACACATCTGGGTTTATGGGAAGATGTGGTTGATAAATCAAAACCAGTTATTCTTCAGACAAAACTCTTTAATATGATGAGCCTAAACGTGTGTCTTTGGGACACCTGGATGTTTTTCTATCCTCCTTGCCTGGCATTACCCATGCTGATTTGTCCCCCAAATTACCCACTGCCTTTCTTTTAGGACTTTCCACTCTCTTGCCAATTGCAGCTCTTTTCTTTTTTCTTTTCTGGCTTTTATCCTCCCATCGTACTTCTTCAAAGGGGGACATTCAAAAGAGAAAGCACAATGATCATCGATTGCTAACCTAAAAATAAGATAGAATACTGAGTACATGATTTCAATGAGGTATAAGTTTTCATTCCTAAACACTACAGAAAAGTGTCTTCTTGCTACTAAATGATTAGGCTAAAGACCCCCTGAAAACGGAGTTACCACGACGCCAGGAGTTCCATCAAAACACTGGTTTGATGTCCTGCTATTTCCACAAACAAAAATAAAACATAACCGAGACACAGCAACCAAGAGAAAAAAATCTACAGGTACAGAGTCACTGTGTCTCCATGCCGGGCTGCTCATAAATCAGAAACCCTTGTTCATATCACAAAGACGCACGAACAAACAGGTACCCCTTCCCTCTAGCACTGGGGATATTTACATGATCCGTCACATTTAGTCACGGCCATGGGGCCTTGGGACATCCTCCTAGGGTCGAGGTGTCTGTGACATTCTGTGAGGCCTGGAGGTACAGAGGATCTCTTCCGGTCCATTCGATTTTCTCCACATTTGCTGAGAAGCTCTTATGCATTGTACGAGAGTGGGGATGGAAGGCGACAGAACTACCATTTCTCGACCCTGTAGAAGAAGTTAGGCAATGGGCCAGGCGCTTCTCAATAGCTTATTTCTCCTAACAATCCCCAAAGACCAATGACAGTGCGTGCTCACGTCACTGATGAGAAAAGTCAGAGAGGTTAGGTCACTTGGCCCACAACACTCAGCTGGTAAAAGGCAGAGCTGGGATTAGATGTGGGGCCTGTCACGCTCCAGAGGCCCTTGCCTTTCCAGTCTAACTTTCCTCCCGAAGCAAAACATACCATTTCTTCTTCAGAATTGTTCAAAGTGGCCCTTCCTTTTCCTACCGATGAGAAAACGAAGTATGAACCAAAGGAAAAAAAAAAAGTCTCAGTAATGGAAAGGAGAGTGGCGGAGAGAGACAGACTTGGAATGGAGCTTGGGGCAGGGGAAGAAATGACTGCTTCCCTCCTCTCACACAGGGATGGGGATGGTTTGGGGTACCAACGATGAAGTCTCTTCGCCAGTCAGAACTCGGTCAGATATTCTAGCAGCAAGAACAGCCTGTTCTCTGCTCCAGCTGTTATCTGAGCTGCACAGCTGCGGGGGAGAACTCCAACTTGCTTTTGGGCTCAGAGCTCAAGGTTTCCAAAGCCCTCCACGCAGTGTGTGCCTGCCTCTCCCAGCTTGAAGGAGGGGGATGGGGGAGAAAAGGGTGGGGAGGGGAGACAGTGAAGGGAAATGAAACGAGAAGCGTTCGACTGAACCTGCCTGCCTCATGGTTGCCAATCTGAGCATTTTCTCCCAGTTGTTTTCCGGTGAGAAGCTGAATTCTTTGAAAGAGATCTCCAAAAACAGCCACAGGGGATACCGATGAAATGGGGGTCCTGCGTGCAATGAGCTGGCTATGAGCAAAGTCCTGTCATGGGCTCACCCCAGCACAGCACCTTACGGGCTGGCAATCCATTGGGATTTCCCAAAGCGCTAGACAGGTAACGATCTGGCGACGCTGCTTTGGAGGGTGGACACCTCCCTTTCGGAGATTTGAAGCTCACGTTACCAGTCACAAGCTCTATTTCTAAACAATCCTGACATGCGTAAGGCCGAATCTTGGACTCCACCAACATTTCCATGCATGTACTGTTGAGTCTGTCTTAGATGCAACAGAGAGAAAATCACTCTGATGGCCCTATTCCTGGGTTCTTGATGAAAAAACAAGGCATTGTGATATGAATTTCATAATTTAGAGATAAATAATGAACACCAAACTCGAAGCGAAATACCCTAGTGTTCATTTTATTTAATATTCTCCATTGGTGGAAATAAATTAAAAATGAACAAGGCTTGTTTATGCCTGCCGCACACTGCACTCCACTTTTGAATAGCAACCGCATATTAATTTGCCAAATCCCATAAATTATAATTAGCCCGGAGGATTAACAACATAAATCCTTGAATTTAAAACCAACCTGCCTGGCTCTCTCTTCCCTATGCCCTGAAGTGAAAGAGAGCCATAAAACCTATCACCGCAACTTGATCCATTAAACTCCGGAGACATTCTTATTTCAGCTTAGCTAGTGGAGGTGGTCCTTGCTCAATCTTTTTAAAGTTACAGTAGCTCGATAAGCACTGGGACGCTGGGAGAGTAGCATCTGCATCGACGCCTGGCCCCGGTGCGAGCTCACTCTTAGGAGAAGAGTGGAAACGGGTCAAAGGAGTACATGTTGGCTTAGCACGTTTTTTTTACATGGGGTCCTGGCACAGATCTGAGATTAAAAGTGCCCCCAACCCCGCACTGTACGTCATATGTTGTCAAGAGTCCCAGAGTACGTGGAAGATGTACCTGGCCTGCGTTCATGTGCGCGTGTGCCACGGTCTGAGCCTGCATCTGGTTAAGTTTGTGCCAGGCTGGTTGGCACGATAAGATAACGCTGCTCCGATGACAGAGTATTTAACACGAGACCACGGCGAGATCTTACATTACTGGCTTTCCTGATGAGGAAAACAGCAAACCAGTCTGAAGGGTTCACAGTATACGAGGCAGATCTGTGCACAGACCAGCCTGGACAATCTCTCTCCTCCGGAAGGCACCCCTTTCGCCCTGGAGTCACTCGCTTTCACACCCCCCTCTCCCCTCGGGCCGGCTGCAGCCCTTCAGCCCCGGCCAGGTGTGGCTAGAGCTGAACTGCAGAACGACATGTGGGTATGGGGTGAGTGATGCATGCGGCTGGCAACTCAGCTCTGCAGGTGGCTGCGCCACGACCTGGCTTGTAGAGGGAAAGGGGGGCACCCGAAATGCTGCCTGCCTGGATTCTCCAGTCTCACTCTGCTCCCCTCTGCTTTCTCGGCCTTACCCTGGGCTCCCAGCCTGATTCCGCCCTCCCGGTGGCCTCCCTTCCTGCCTCTTGCCCAGATGACTCCCCATGCCCACCACTCCCAGGTGCCCCGCTAGACTGGCAGGTCGGGAAGAGGAAGGGGGTCTTATCCATCTCCTTCCAGGGGGTCCCCACCTTGAACACCGCACGACAAACGCTAGGTGCTCAAATGGCATTTGTGAAATCCATGAGATCATAGAAAGGAACACAGGTTTACACCACAAGCCAAGACAATATTAAATGTTTGTCTTGGGCCTCCAACACGGCTCAGGCTTCTTATACGTGGAGAGGCCTGACCTCTAATAATAGATATTAGACGGAGCCATTCTGGTCTTCTTTATACAGAAACAATAAAGGTAACTAATGTTTTTTGAGCATGTGAATTTCCCAGGCAGTGAGCCAGGGATGTATACTGATTATCAGATGAGTTTTCACAACCACCTGGTAAGACAAGAGTCATGACCCCATTTCACAGATGAGAATGTGGGCGCTTAACTGAGATGAAGCCACTCGCCCTGTGCAATAGCCCCAGGTTGACGAGTCCAAGCGGGAATCCTCTCTGGTAAATGCAGTGTCTCGTGACCTCCCTTCCATCTTTTGCTGCCATGTGTACAATGATGTCTACCCCCTTCCAAAGGGGTCCCGGTATTTGCAGCATTCGTGAAGCCCTGCACTCACTTAGGGAAGCACGTTGGAAACAAAAGGAAGTGAGTGATGCCATCAGAAGGCTAACTGCTCTCATCTGTAGGTTTGAAGACCTTTCGCAACTAGAAACAGAATACTTGTGAAAACTCCCACCACGGTGTCAGGAGATGGCAACCACACAACCACACATGATTATTGGCTTAATACCTGTCTCCTGTCCTGATCGCGGGCTCAAGGGACAAAACAGACTCTGGTTGCTCACCCCTCCATTTCCAGAAAGTCAGATCCCACATGGTGCTCCAGACATATCTCTCGAATGAGTGATGGAAAATAGAAACTACCTAAACAACAGTGATTAAGTATCATGGGTACAACTACGTTTCCCAAAACATGCTGTGACTCTACTAAGGAAAGATGAATACAGCTTGTTCTACAGACACAGCAGAAGGTGTGACATCAAATAAATGGACAGTTCCTGAGTATGGCTGGTGGAAACTCGCTCTTGAGTTTCCCATCTCCCCAGGGGGACAGGACGGATAGGAAGCAGTCCAGGGACCCCCTCCTCCGCCTGCTGCGGCAGTGACTTTGATTTGCAGGCAGGCCGATTCGAAGGGGGTTCTGGATCACAGAACATTCCAGAGCACAGAAGAGGCAGCCTGCGTATAGGCCAATCAGTGCGCTATCCACAGTCATGTCTGCTCATAGCTCCCAGGGGACGCTGGAACTTCTGCCAGGAAGCAGCAGACCTCACTGACACTGTGAAACAGGGGCTCTGGGTCCAGCTCTGCTCCCAGAAGGGAAGTGATTGTGTCTCGGTGTGGCGTCCGGAGCCTGTGCTCCGCAACGGGAGAGGCCACAACAGTGAGAGGCCCGCGTGCCGCAAAAAACAAAACAAAACAAAACAAAACAAAACCCCAGCATCATAAGGTTAAAATCCATTTGACAGTCAGATCCTGGGTGGGTGGCCTTGGCGACAAGAACATGGTAACACTTTTATTGAACACTGTTTTATCCTGATTATATACCAATCGATGTTCATGGTAAGAAATCTTGATAATATAAAAGAGAAAAAAGAAGAAAGTAAAAACGTTAACGCGCAGGTCTCATTCCTCCCAGATAGTAATACACATGTGGAATCGGGGTAAACAGGTTCTAAACTAGATCCTACTCTTTTCACTTACTTAATATTATTCCCCGACTACGTTACCATGTCCCTAACCATGTTCCAAGAGTCTCAGTTTTTCTAAAGAAGAATTCTAAAGAACTAAAGAGAACTCTGCACTTGAATTGATGAGCACAGGTCAAAGTTTGAGGTTCCGGGCCAAAGTATGAGAATGTGCTCCCCTAAAAATCACTGGGCGGGGGACTAAATAGGCAGCAGTATTTGTTCTAAAAGTGGTTCTCAAACTTCAGCCTTCGTCAGAGTCACCTGGACGGCTTGTTGAAACACAGATTGTGGCCTAACCCCCAATTCGGCAGGTCTGGGGTGGGGCCTGAGAATCTGCATTCCTAACAAGTGCCCAGGTGGTGCTGCCTCTACTGGTCCAGGAACCACACTCGGAGAACCATTAGTTTACACCTATGACTGCAAATCATGTGATGAAATCCCATGGAGCCACTTGAAGTGATGTGGGATAATATTTATTGGTATAAAAGGATATTCACAATGTCCTATGAACAAAAGAAATCAGATTATACAGGATCGTGTTCAAAAGAATCCTGTTTCTGTGATCTTTTTTTCTTTGGTAAAACCAAAAATAGCTCTGTGTTCATTTACATAAATATATAAATTTAAAAGTGGAAGTGGATCTAGTTATAGGTATACATATGAGGATGGAGAAGGGTTAGGGATACAGATATGGGTATGGATGTGAATACAGAGTTAACATCCTCTTCTTATATAGAGTTTTGAGATTATGACTGTTCTGCTTTTGCTCTTCTTGCTTACCTATATTTTCTACCTTTTCAACACTGGACATAGATTGTTTCGACTATAATGAAAGAATAGTCCTGTTTAAGAAATGGACTATTGCAGGCTTCCCTGGTGGCGCAGTGGTTGAGAGTCCGCCTGCCGATGCAGGGGACACAGGTTCGTGCCCCGGTCCGGGAAGATCCCACATGCCGCGGAGCGGCTGGGCCCGTGAGCCATGGCCGCTGAGCCTGCACATCCGGAGCCTGTGCTCCGCAACGGGAGAGGCCACAGCAGTGAGAGGCCCGCATACAGCAAAAAAAAAAAAGAAATGGACTATTGAGAAATGACAGCAGACCCCATTCCTTTGTCACGTTGTACGTGTCACCACTCTAGGAGGTGCTTGCTCTCGTCCTGGGGATGTGGGGACTTCATGTAAGTAAAGTATTTGAACACCCTAAATTCCCCTAATGAATTAGCAGCATGTATTTTTTAGTCTTTTCTCAGCGGGGCCCAAAAAGACTCTGAGAATTACTCATACTGGGCCAGTGACTTTTACTGATAAAAAAGGGATTAATAACTGTGGCATGCATTTTAAAATGCACATAAATGTATCTATGTATGTTCACATGTTCATATATATATGTCCCTACACGTGGACATCTACAAAGGTGCATATGTGTATACAGATACTTAAATGCATGTAAGTTGATGACAGGATGACAACTGACCTTTCTTAAGAATGACTGCCTTCTATACTGAGATTATGGCCTTCTTACATTTTTAGCATTAAAATATCATTGATTTGGGCTTCCCTGGTGGTGCAGTGGTTAAGAATCCACCTGCCAATGCAGGAGACACGGGTACGAGCTCTGGTCCGGGAAGATCCCACATGCTGCGGAGCAACTAATCCCGTGCGCCACAACTACTGAGCCTGCACTCTACAGCCCGCGTGCCACAACTACTGAATCCCGTGCGCCTAGAACCTGTGCCTCACAAGAGAAGCCACCGCAATGAGAAGCCCGTGCACTGCAATGAAGAGTAGCCCGATTGCCGCAACTAGAGAAAAGCCCGTGCACAGCAACGAAGACCCAATGCAGCCAAAAATAAATAAATAAATTTATTTTTTAAAAAAATATATATCATTGGTTTCATTATAAGATGGATAGATGGATAAATATATGATAAAACAGACTAAAATGTTAATGGTAGTTCACTCTAAAATGTTTTCAATACTGATATATGTTTGTAAATTTTCATAACGTTGGAGAAAATTATTTGTCTTACAAGATAGTGGTTATAATGATGGTAATTGAGGTTTGACAAAAGTTATCAATGTCCTTACATATCAAAATGAGATGTGGGCAACCCTATGTTACCCCATTTTTTAACAATTCCATGGTATTTCAGGGTTTGAAAAACAAAGCCCCAGAGTAGCTCCCATTGGTGGGCATGGGGTTTCCATTAATTCTGGCTTTGAAGCCTCCCAGGAGTGAAAGAGCAAAATTGCTGATATCTTGGACAAGGCCCTTAATAAACTTTTCCAGCAAAAAAGATGCCTCCACAGGCTGCTCTTAGCTTTCCTCGGGAAGGGTTAGGGACTAAGAATCACCCCATTCATGGACTCCTCTCTTGGAATTTCACATGTCATTTTCAATTAAGGAAGCGTATGTCTACAGGACAGGGCCACCTGGTATGTCCCACAAAGCATGTCTGCAGGCACATGTGTAGACATGAGCCTGGAGCCATTAAAATGCCAATGCTCACACGGGGGTCCCTAATGTACAGCTCACCTTACCCTTGATCACACAGAAACCAATACCTAGGGATGGATTTAATTGTTTAAATAACATATCTAGGATCAACAATAATAATAATAATAAACAACTTAGAAATAGCTATTACGTGGCCCAGGTGATTTTATTTTTTTTAAAAAAATTATTTATTATTTGTTTATTTATTTTGGGCTGCTTTGGGTCTTTGTTGCTGCGTGCGGGCTTTCTCTAGTTGTGGCGAGCGGGGGCTACTCTTCGTTGCGGCGCAGGGGCTTCTCATTGCGGTGGCTTCTCTTGTTGCAGAGCATGGGCTCTAGGCGCGTGGGCTTCAGTAGCTGCAGCACAGGGGCTCAGTAATTCTGCGGCACGTGGGATCTTCCCGGACCAGGTCTCGAACCCGTGTCCCGTGCACTGGCAGGTGGAATCTTAACCACTGCGCCACCAGGGAAGTCCAGTCCAGGTGATTTTAAATGTTACTGGATTTGTTAGGAGCTTAAAAATTAACTCCATTAGCAAAGTTGAACTGCATATTAAACCAGAAAGTATAGAGCCCACTGAGACTCAGTGATCACCCCTTTCCCTCTGTACCATAAAGAAACTGGTGTGTTCCGGCTAAGGTTACTCAGATGGGGGCCTCAGAAAAATGGGAAGAGGACTCAAAACCCAAGGAGGGGGTGACTCCCAGTGGTTTTTCCACTGAGCACTCTGAATATTTCCCACTAATGCTTTTTACTTTGTGACACTCTAAGCATTTTTCCTTACAGAGGATTTCAGCAGCTGGATTCCCCTAAAGGTACTTTAATACCTGTGCTGGGAGGTGAACAGTCACTCCGTACAGAAATTAAATACATAAATTAATAGACGCCTCTTCAGAAAAGCCTTTCAAACAGGGAGTCCAGCTGCTTTGAAGAATCTGCAGTCGATAGGTCAAGGCTTTGGTTAATGTATAGGTAAAGGCAGAGGAGGGATTAAAATGGTCTGAGAGATTCAGCAGAGCTCAACAGAGAGGTCCTGAGAGTTAACCACTTAGGGGAATATTTGTCCTTTGTCAGGAAACTCTTAAGAGGATGATGCTGAGAAATTGCCAAAACTGAGAGGCAAATGAAAGTAAGGCCAGTCCTGTCTTTCTTATTGTTGTCTGTCAAGAGCTTGGTGGTCAGCTTGGGGGGGGAAGGGAGAAGGGGGAGGAGGAGGCCCTAGCTAGAACTGAATGCTGGTGTCCAATCACACAGGAACATTCTGCCCCTCACTCATCCTCTTCAAAGATCAGAAAAGTGTATCATTCCCAGAGAATGGCTTTGAGAGCTTCAGAATTACATCCAAAAGGCTTGAAATCTTTATTGAGTGGCTACAATAAGCCCAGTTCTTTCCTAAGCAGGCATTGTATGTGTTTATTTTTTAACGAGATCATTTTCAAATGCTATCAGCATTTCCTTTCCTTGTTCATTACGAATAAAGCTTCTGGGTACAAGTCCCTTTAAAGAAGCGCTTCGGTAGCTTTTAATAAGTTTGAAGAGCACACTGTTTGTAAAATGCAACAGACAGCCAGGGATTCTGTTATCCTTCCTATGGCCCGTGGCCTCTCACAAGGAATCTAGCACATACCAGCTACACGCACACATGCTGCAGAGTCATAGGAGCTGTAGAACAGAAGGATCTCTTAGGTGAGTAGGATGTCCCACCCAGATGTGCCTTTAACAGATAAGGTAGCTGAGCCCTAGACTAGCTGCTCAAAGTCACAAACCGCTAAGTAACTGAACTGAGCATAGAGCACGCATCGCTTTATTTTTACTGGCAGATTATTTTTCAGAAGAGATTTCGACGAGATGTTCAGTGCAGCCCTGAGTCAGGTGTCAATTCTGGATGATTCTTCCAGAACTGTCTACCTGAATCTCCCACCTTCCTAAGCGTTCCATTCATAAGGGCCTTCCATTACCTCCAAGATGCTCTATTTGTTTAAAACCAAAGCCCTACAGCATGTTTCTCTTACATCTCCTACCTGTAGCAGGAAGGAAGTATCCAGAAGGTGGATGCAGAAGCAGTAACCAAATATTGGCACTTTTCTTTTGTTAAGGGCGAGTCATTTGGGGGAAAGAGAGAGAACGAGAAACCATTCTCATGTAATTCCCTTTGGAAAGTTTCTATCGTTTGCTTTTTCTGGAAAGCACAGAGAGCTCTATGGACATTTATTTCAGAGCAGTATTCCCACATATCCCTGAATGAAAAGACCCACCAGGGACACTTGTGAAAATATAAACTCCTAGGTCCTACCCTAGATGAACCTGACCACAGTCCGTTGGGTGGGGAAACTAGGAGTTTTCAGTTTTTTAAAGAATCTCCCCCCTTGATCCTCATGATAAAGTAATTTGGGGGAATTTACCGATTTTCCCTCTGTTGAGGGAAAATTACCCTTACCTGACACACCAAATCTCTCTAAAACTTGGAAACTCTTGTTTTAGTATCAATGCCAGCAGGGTTAAGATAGATGGGTCAAGAGAACTCAGTTCACTACACAACACGGGACCGTCTCACACTTAACCTGTGTCTAAAACGTCTCAAAGGATCGCTCTTTATACAAGACCATTTCAAAGGAGGCGCATTTCTGGGCGTTTCTATCCATTTATTCTTCCTGTGCAGAATTCAGAATAAAGGACATTTCGGACTTGCTCTTTTGGAAGGATGGCTTCTAAAAATGGTCTTTGCCAAACTCCCATCCGTGTTTGCCTGCTCTCTCCACCTGCCGAGACCTTTCTACAGGTACCAAGTCTACCGAAGAAATTATGTTCAACCTCCATGGAGGAAAAAACCCGCTGGGTGTCACATGCAAATAGAGAGTCAAAGTCTCGCTAATAAATTCCACTGCCCTCCGCTCTAAAAGGGAGATCTTGACTCTGCTCCGCGGGGGGCACTGGAAAATGCACTGTGTGCTCCAAAGGCAAGAAGGACTATTTCTGCCAGCCCAGCCCCAGTTCTGAATTATTTTAATTGCAGCCCGGTGATGCCAAGGTGCTGAAGCACCCCCTTAGGCTGCGTGCTTAGCCAAGAGGTACTGAATTAAACTGTCAGAACATGCAGAAAAATTGCAACTCGGCCTGTCAACAACATTTGTTAAGAGACACGGGTGAGGCTGGTGACTTGTGTCGAAAAAGAGCTGCCTGTGCAGAGCCATCAAAGCACAGCCTGGAACTAATGGGGTATTCAAAGGCCTTGTTCTACTTCATTGGTCAAAGCCAACACAAGCCTGTAAGATTTGGGCCCTTTTGCTGTTTATTACTATGGTAATAAAGGCCACTTAAAGATACAAACCCATCTTATGTTGGCACAAACCCAGGGCTTCTTTTCTAAATCGGATCACTAATGCCTGCCCTCGTTTCTCAGGCTCTTTCAAACCATCTCCTTTTTTAAGAGAAAAAATAAAATTAAAAAAACTAGAAAAATTAAGACTTTTGTCCAAGGATGACATAGGAATCTTGATCTTACTTATCCTTGGCTGCCTTTCTTTCTTTTTTTTTTAACATCTACCCCGGAATGGTCAGTTTATGCGGCATCTTGGCTAGGCTACAGGCATTCCGTTATTTGAACATCAGTCGGGATGTTGCTGGGAAGGTATTTTGTAGATGTGATTCAAGTCCATAGTTGACTGTGGTTAAGGGAGTTATCCTAGGTAATCCGGGTGGGCCTGATCCAATCAGTGGAAAGACCTTAAGAGGAGAGATGAGCCTTCTTGGAGAAGAAGGAATTCTGCCTGTGGTCAGCAGCCGCAGCCCATGCTGGGAGTTAACACCTGCCCCTCCAGTGTCTACAGTACGGATTTCAGCCTTTCCCCGGCAACTCCCAGAATTGCATATAAGCCAATTCCTTGCGATACAACATGTATCTCCTACTGGTTGCATTTTTCTGGTTGTAGCATGACTAGTTCATACCCCACAGAGTTAGTCCGTGTCACTCATACATCAACAAGACACCTTTTCATCGAAACTCTCAAATTGGTGGTCTGTGGGTTGCAGAAGGTTCCTATTCTTTTTGGCCCACACTTAGGTATTGGGTGCGATATGTTAAAAATAAAAAACTGAAGTAGTTGCCAACACTGAAAACTCCTGACAATTTCACACATAAACATACACAGAAAAAAATCTGCATTTCTAGTTTTTCTTAGGAAATACTGACAATTTCACACACACACGTACACACAAAACCATCTGCATTTCTAGTTTTTCTTAGGAAATAAAGGAAAAAAAAAATCCAGAGGATCTGACCACCCTAGATCTGTATCCCCAGAGAACAACAACGAGCTAGAATGGGGAGTGCCTTCCTCTTCTTAAAGCGCATGTGCTCTGTAATTCACCACAGTCTCCACTTCTCCCTGCTGTCTCCCCCAGAAGTGAGGTTAATTGCCATGGGTCTGTATATTGTTTTTCTTACTGTAGAGAGAAAAGTACAAAGTGTATAATACCCTTGACTCTATCAAAAGTAGAAAATGAAGACAGACGGAGAGGGCCATGCATTTCAAGAAAACAGGGGATGGGGTATACATATTTCTTTGCAGAAATGAATACTATTTCCCTGCATTTAATTTTCCAACAAGGTCTATCTGGGTTGTTGTTACCCTCAGCTCATTTATTTATGTGGCCTTCCTGGTAAACATTTATTTTTGCAATTCCCGCTTAAAACACGCATATTCGAGGGGAAAAATAAAATCACTATGAAACAATTCTTTTTATGCTTCAACAAAAGGAAACGCTGACATGATCCCAAGGCTAGTTTGTTCAACACATCGGGACACTACGATAATTGTCGTTGGAGAAATTTATTGAAATGCAACCACGGGCACCAGGAAAGGGATGAGGAAGGTGGGCAGATGCCAACGCCTCTCTTTCCAGGCAATTCTTACGTGCGTTCTTTGCCCACGATGATCCCTGAGGGGTTAGTGAATCAGGTTCCCCTTGGTTAAGAAGCAGAACCTGGTCCAGGGGAAAACGCCGCACACTGGGAGTCTGGGAGTTGTGTTCAAACCCCTAACGTGCATCTCACACACTGAGACTCAGTTTCCCCCTCTCTGAAGCCACAGGCATCCTCAAATGGAATTCTGCCTCTGCCTGCAGCTTCCTGGGTCCAATCCTACAGCAAAAGAATGTGTCTCTGGGGAATGAGGCTCAGGAACCTGTAGCTTTTCTTAAGCTCCCAGGTGATTCTGATGAACAGACAAGTTTGGAATTTGTTGGACTAGAGGATGTCTCAAGTTTCTTCCAGCTCCAAAACTTGAGGTACCTAGGAATCAAATTCTGCAGCCCTGCTCTAGACATTGGACAGGCAATGTTCCAAACGTACTAATGCTTTGGGGCTGCTGGGATATGGTTTTAAAGACTTGAAGCGTTGCCACGCTGCCTTAGTCACCTGGCAGGACCCAACATATCATTTTGCCTGTAATTTATGTTGCCTGGTGGTTTGGAAATTCACTCAAGGTTCAGATCGGAGGCAAGATCCAATGGTCAAAATCAATAGATGTGAACTGTGATTGCTGGACAAAAGACTTGGACCTCCTCGATTTCCATTCCAAGCCCCCCTGTGTTCCTGTAGCTGGTATCAACAGCTCATGTTAGGACACTAAAAAAGGGAAATATGATCACCTTGCCTAAGTTAAAGGGAAGGGAGTGCCCTGTACCTTCCAAAGGTCATTTGGAAACAGAATCAAACCGCACCGTCCTTACTCTTACAGCCCGCAAACAGAACCCCCTTCTGACTACATTTTGGAATGCCATCCTTCTCGGAACCTGACGCTGTCTCTCTGGTTCCCAGTAGGAAAGGGTTATGTTGTTGGTTTTTTTCCGAATGCGAACAAAAGACATGAGAAAGCACGCAGAGCGGATGATAGTGCCGCGGTGCCGCAAGGGGAAAGAAGTATGGATTTTGCTTTTGTAACGTGTGACTATTAGATCACAGTGTTGGTTGCAATAAATTAGCACTTTCAGTTCCTGCTAATTGCTAGAATCTTCTGCCATGGGCTGCAGCAATGTGGGCCAAAAAAAAAAAAAAGTTTTGGAGCCAGATACAAATAGGCATCCTGCTAGATGGCGAATGGCATCTCGTATCTTGAATAAATGCCTAAGGAAACAGCTGGGGATGAGGGCCTGGGAATCAAAGACATCATTATGCAATTATGGCGAAAAGTGCGCTCTGTATAAAAGAGAATTCTGACTTCCCTATGAATCCACCGACCCAGGGCAGCCTCTGCCCAATATACATCCCTGTCGATACGGAGGCTCTCCAGGGCATCCTGCAACCAGGGAGATGAACTCCTGTTCACGGTCAAAATAAATCCAACCTGGCCCTTGCAGCGAGGGCATCCTTTTGTGTTTCTGCCGTAGAAATCGCCAAAGCCACCAAATGCAGCAGCCCTGCCCCAGGTTTCTCCCTGGACCCCCCAACATGCCTGTAACCCCGAAGAATCCCCACAGATGTCCCTACCCCACCGCGATCCTTTCTCCTCCCCAGACTACACAGAGGATCCAATGGGATCTTGTGAACACAGATCCCCACTTCAGGTTCCTTCTCGTCGTTCCGCGAGGGTCAAGTTCTACCCTAAAGAGATCAAGTGTTTGTTGAGCAGCCAGTAGGTCCCTGGCGATGGGAAAGCAGTAGCGAGCAAAGCGGATGGAGCCCGTGTGCCCCTCATGGAGTCTGCATTCTCATGCAAGGAGACAGAAAACGAAACGAGGGTAAACGGTATGGTACGTTCGATGGTGATGGTGTGTGGAGAAAAATAAAGCATGTGACGGGAACAGGATGCTGATGGGGGGGGGGGTGAAGGCGCACTAATTTTAAGTAAGGTACCTAGAGAAGGCTCCTCGGAGGGTGTGCAAGAGAAGGAAAGGGTAAGGAGGCCTATGGTTAATGAAGGTCACTCAGGCCAGAGGCAGCGAGGATGGGAGAGACCTCGAGGCCAAGTGCACCTGGTGGACTTGGACAGTGCAGGGGCTGGTACAGTAGAACACAAGCGAGGGGCAGAGCCCAGGAGGGGCGAGGGGAGAGCAGGAAGGATACAGAGGCCATGCTTAAGACCAGCTTTCACTCTGAGTGACGCTTGAAGCCTTTGGAAGAATCTAAGCAGCGGAAAGATGTCATCGAACTTGTGCTTTCAAAGGACACTCTGGTTCTGTGCTGAGGAAAGACCCAAGGCCGAAAGAGAGGTGGTACCAGGAGCCCCATCAGGAGGACAGGGCGGTGGTCCAGGAGGGAGGTGAGGCTGCATGGATGGTGGGGCTGGCGTGGATGGTGGGACAAGGGGGAAGGAGGGCTTCCTCAGGCCTGCATTCCTGGTGCTGAGGTCTGTCCTTTGCTTCTCCCACACATTAACTCCACTGAGAAAAGTCTCAGGTCTGCCTCATTAACCACTGCATCCCCGAGGCCAGCACGGTCCCTGGCACACAGAACACGCGAAACAAATCAGGGCTCCAAGGAGACTGATTTCTGCCAGATGAGTGATAACTAAACCTGGTTCCATTCGTCTGATCACACCTGCAGTTTGAACTCTCTTCCCCCGCCCCCTCCTTATTTGAAGAGGACAGTCTGACAGATGGCCCGGGACCGATGCGAGAAGCTCTGCAGCCGCTCACGCCTCTTCTGCTGCCGGGCTCTCTGACCTTCTACACGCCATTTATTTTGTCTGTGCCTCAGTTTCTCCAACCCGAAAATGAGAATAATACTGCCGAGGGAACAATATGTGGATGAATGAGGACATGCCTGAAAGCACCGTGAGCTCCTTGAAGAGACAGCTCTAAAATAGGGGTCCATTTCTCCATCTCTTCTCTCCTCTCCCGAGAAATAAAACTGCCAGGGGGAGAGGAGACGGTTCTGTCGGGGTTAAGAGGGAAACAAGAGACGGACGAAGGCAACAGGCGTTTCTTAAGCAAAGATCACCTTAAAGTAGATTCCAAGGCATCACGAAACCTCTAAGAGGAGCCCCTGTTATGATAAAAAGAATCGGGGGAACAGAGAACGCTCAAGGAATTGGGAGGATTATTTTGCCTCAACTTGGGGACCAGAAATTGCCTCCAACGGGCTTAGAAATAAGCCAGGACCGTGTCGCCCCTCCTCCGTGCCCAAAGAATGCAGGAGCTGACAGGGCAATGTGGCAAATCCCCTCCACAGCAATGGGAGAAAACGACCCAAGGCACCGATCTGGTCTGGCCCGATGACACTCCTGGGTACACACAGTGTAAACCTGTTGGATCAATAAATACTGGGCTCCTTTTAATGAAAGAAACACTATTATTTTCTCTGACTGCCTCCCTGATTGCTTCTTTAAGCGTTCTTTAAATGAGAGAGATTTGTCATTCCCTATTGGAGGTGTATCTTCAGATGGTCTCGGAGTTTATACATTTGCCTTTGTACAGATTTTACCCCCAGACTTTTAGAACACGTTTGTTTGTCTTAAGGATTTCAGATAAACTTTTTTTTTAAAGGGATACTCGAATACGGTGCGTTGTTGCTTGTTTGTTTTTTGTTGTTTCCTCCTTCGAATTCAGGAAATACAGATGAGTGGGATGGCAGAAATGATAACGAAATATCAAGGCGATGCTTAGCTTTGAAAGCAGTCCCCTGGCGAGCTTGGTTGAAAATGAGGAAACGTGTTTTGTTACTCACCGGGTTGAGGAGTGCGGAGGTGGGATGAAGTACATGTGCGCAATTTACCATTTATCTGGCGATTAGGACGCTACTTCTGAGGGACTCTTGGGTACTCATTCATTCATTCATTCATTCATTCATTCCACAGCATCTGTCAAAGTTCTCCCATAGGCTAGAGTGCTCTGGGGTGGGGTAGGAGGCAGGCAGGAGAGAAAATATCCGTGGCCTAAGGAAGAGGAACGGGCCTAATCAGCTGGTTATCCTTCTGAAGTTCATTCACGTTACCAGATAGGCTACAGTCCCTCCCTCGCCTCTGACAGGAAGTCTGTGGTACGGCGACTGTCGTCGTGTTTGTTGTGGATGTCACTGGACCTCTGTGGCACCGGGCGCTGGAGGCCCACTCGGAACACGAGAGGGGTCCGCTGCTCCCCCTGGTCTGTTGCTGGGATTGTCAAATGGCTCCTTGTCATTTAAAAAAAAGGGGGAAAAAAGCCATCATACGAACTGCACGCCTAATTATTACACAAACAAAAGCTCCACCTAAATTAAACAGAGAAAAATACTGGGTCCAAATAAGCCACTGACTTTTTTTTTTTTAATCTCAAAGTTAAAAGTACTCATTATTTTAAATGAGGAAATACAAAGAAAAACAAACCCAGAGCCTCCTCCCTCAAACACAACTATTGTAAATCAATTGGTATTTAGTGGGATTTTTTTTTTTCACTCCAATAGCTGCCTCTCCTTCCACTCTTTGTGCACCATGCCATGACATTTTGTTTTTATCATAGATGTAAACATGTAATTTTTGCTCAGATTTTTTTCCTTTAGAAGTGTCACGCTTTGCCTTGATGTAGAAGAGTCTATTGAATGGCTATCTCACAGTGATTGACCAACATCCTAGCATCCTTCTTTATCATATAAAGCAGAAGAGAACATTACACTTTACATTTTAGGGCCACAAGTCATATGTCCATCAGTGAGGATGGGCACTGCATTGGACTGAAACCCAGACTCCACTCCCGCGGCACCAGGGAACCACTGAGGAATGTATTTTAAACAACATTTACATCAATTCCAGAGAGATCTCCAAAACCTGTCTTCTTTGTGTCCAGTCCTAGGGAATTCATGTTCCTGAAATGCACATAAATCTGTCTGTTTCCATCACAACTCATTCCCTACCAACCATTTCTTTTACTGGACAAAGGACCTCACTAGATTGAAGGAGATCAGCTAAAGGCCAATTATAGAAAGCACTCAGCCTCTTCCCTTACCTGCTGCTGAAACTCACAGAACTGGCTCCAGAGGAAAGAGAGCACGATGCATGGATGATGGGTACAGTCTGTGCTGGTGAGATTTTGATGAACATGGGTTCACATCCCAGTCCTATGGTGAACCGATCATTCAGGGACAACAAAGTGACATGACCTCTAACTTGATACATGTTAAATAAAGAACAGGCTAGGTGGCTGCCACGTTGCTGTTCTGTTTCCAAGTAAGCCAGCACGACTGATTCCTTGCCCCTAAAGGCTTCCCTCTCTGTGATCTCCTTGGATTTTAATATTGTGAAAGCCTTAATAATAGGTAGGCTAAACACACATGTAGTGAAGCCCATTCGTCATAAATAGCTCCCTGCACCCAAGAAAACAAAGGAAGAAAACTCTATGGCTCACAGAAGACCTCCCTAATTCAGAATACCTGAAAGGGAAGCTGATCTGAATTTTGCATTTCCTTTAAAAAAAAAAAACGTTGTGCAGAAACCCTCTTCAGAAGACTAAGTTTTATCTACCAAAGTTCTTACGTGAGTTGCTTAAACGAATACGTGAAAATAACCTTGAATAAGCAGGAACTTCTAAAATGTCCCAGGGTACTTTAACACTGCTTTCTCGCAAAGCGTAGACTTCTCCAGATGGTTCTGGAGTCTTCTTTGTGTAGTAAACACTTTCTCTTAGGTGAGTGCACAGGTGAACCTGAAGCCAGGTCCTGAATCGGAAGGATCATAAATTCCCAATTCCATGAATGAAGACTGGGTACCATGGGCATCCTATGGGGGAGAAGGTATACGTTGTTATCACCTACCAGGTTTCAAGTTCACTTATGCACACAAAAGCAATGGAAGGGCTTCAAAGCAGGAATGAGATAACAAAAAATTCTAACACTGAAGTCAGCATGTAGCAAGAGGTGAGCAGAGAAGAAAAAAAGAGCCACAGCATTCTTAAAAAAAAAAAAAAATGCCCCGTCTACTACTGACTAGGGTAGTTTTTATTTTTGCTTTGTTTTTTGTACTGTTTTTGTTTTATAGGAAAGTTTGGGGTAAGGATATTGTTATAGAACTGCTGGCGGGCCTTTGGCAGAACCAGATAAAACTCTGGAAGGCCTCCTGGCCTCATGGATCTTCCAAAGACCTCCAAAGCAGGGCAGAGCCTGCCTCTTGAGAGCCAGTGGCTTCTCTGAGTAGAACTCCCGGGTCTCTCCCATTGGCCCCGTTGGCTCTCCTAAGCCCTGCTGAGCACACACCTGCCCCAGGACCTTGGTACGTGCTTCCCCCTATGATCACCTATGTATGCAGGTCTCTGTTTGCAGGCAACTCGTCAGAGCGACTTCTCTAGACTCTCACAGCCTCTTCTCTTTCCATCCTCCGTCCTCTTAACAGGTGTAGATTACCTTGACAGCCCTTTTCTTTCCCTAGTATGTCTTGTTTTGTTTAATATCTCTTTCCCCAACTAGAATGAAAGCTTCCTGTGGACAGGGGTTTCGTTTGTTCACAGGTATATCACCGGGGCTTTACACATCGAGGGCCCTTGAGAAACATTAGTTAACTGAGTGAACAAATGAAAATACAAACGAACGAATGAATACATGAACTGTATAAATCTATATTGAGGGTGCTCTGAGACACATGTTAGATCACACACACACACACACACACACACACACACACACAGAGGCACACGCGGAACGGGCAGGGACAGCACCTAGGAGGAGAGGATGGTAACCTGAGCCTGCCCCCCTCAGACCCACCAAGTCAAGAAACGACTCTTTCTGTGCCTTCCAGTAACATTAATTGTTGGTCATAAAACTTCAAAGAAACAGATATTTATAGCTTGATTCAAGCCTTTTTTTCCACACACACTCACCACAGCACTTTCCAACTCAGTTCCCATGAGCACACTGCACACAGCCTCCTGCCCACTTCCTGTCGAGGCCAGTTCCTTAACTGCCTCAGTCCTGAAGAAGCTCTTTTTTTATTTTCCAGTGCTCATATCTTTCGGTTTCTCTTGGGTTTTCACAGTTGGGTTTTTTTCACTCCTTTTCTCAGGCGCCCGAGCCCCCAATGAGCCGCCCCCGCTCCAGCAAGACAACAGGGTGATGAAGAAAGAATAACCCCGATGAAGGGAAAATGTTCCTTTTCAAAACATCCTTCCCGGGGGGGGGGGTAGGGGGGTGGAGGGGGGGGGTCGGGGGTAGGGGGGCAGGGGGAGGGGTGGGAGGGGGGTGATGGGCAACAAGCCAATGCTATGAAGTTTCACGAGGGCTGGGCGACCAGAATGGTCATCTGTTTACCCAAGCCTGATAATTTGAGGGACTGGAGAATATCCAGTGAAAGTGCACCCGTTGGAAGAAGTAATTCCTGTTTTTATTTATAAATATCGGTACCTTGAATATTCATGACAGTGATCATTTATTGTCAGCCCTTTGCCCAAAACTTCATAAATATTATTTCTAATCACCACAAGGATCTTGTAGATGGTTAACTGATATCTCTGTGTGAAACAAGAGTAAATAAACTCCAAAAAGGTTAAGAGATCTGTCACACAGCTAGAAAACAGCAGAGCTGGCCTCTCTATCCACACGCGCTGTCTTCCTGATGAAAAACTGCACCCGAGTTCTTTGTGAGGGGTATTGGTAGCATGGGAATTGTAGGAATTATCTCAAAGAAAGCACACGTATGTGTCCTAATTCAGATAAAACAGAATTGCCTCCACTCCTGGTAACAGCTACGTTCAACGTGTACTGAGTTTATCATATACGCCCGTCATTACATTAAACATCAAGACACACACACACACACACACACACACACACACACACACACACTTTAAGTATATTCCAACAGGAAGCATCCTTTGGGAGAGAAGTGATCAATAGGTAGGTTCAACTTTAAAGGAGGTCAGATTGTACCTGGGCTTCTATTCACATTGCCGTTTGGGGGTCTCTGAATTCTCTTGCAATATTTGGAGTCTATCCCAGGTGGTCCTGGCAGCCCACGATAGGTACTAATTGTGGTAACTAATAAGTACTGTGTGGTTCTAAACACAGACCACGTGTCTGAGAAGTGATGTGCCCACAGTGCAAGGAGCCCCTCTGTAGATGTTATCATCTGAGAAAAATGGAAACTAAAGTGGTCTCCACGGGATCAAGTTAGAAAACCCCTTTTACTTTCACAAAGAAACCCCCAAAGAAAACACTGCACTGCTTTACACTGTCATTTTTCTGACTCTGCATACGTGCGGTCGCCCAGATACTACCTGCTCCAGACCGTGAGGTTAGCCTTTGCATATCTACCAATGGAGGATGGAACAGCTCATCGGGGCTGAACACCGCCAGACCCCCTGTGCTCTGCAAACCTTGTCCTTACCTGATCTGGACCTGAAACTGAGGCTCACGGGGGAAACCCCAGCTTCAGAATTCCCAACACTGTATTGTTTTCGCATCGCTGAGCTGGAGAAAACATCCAACGTCCTGGGATACCCTGCCTCCTCTTTACCTTAAAATGTCCCATGCACAGGCTGTGCTAAGGATTCTGAGTCCATGTTGCTTGGAGGCCACCACTCGGATCGTGCCCGGTTAGTCCACAGTCTGGCAGGGGACCAAGGATATGGCTTGTGAAGAGCAGCTGATCCCACCAGAATTTCTCTTTCAGGCATCTAAGGGGGGCAGTAGTACCATATGAGGTCATACTACAGAGGGGGGTCAAAGAGGCCAGGAATGGGATGGACAAGTCAAACTTCAGAGCAAGCAGAAGTGATGAATAAGTGGGAGGAACTGGAATGGAGAAGAGACTCCAAAGGAAGCTGGGACACGTGGTGGAGTCTCAGACTAAAGATTCATGAACGCATCCTCTGAGATTTCCCTACGTCTCCCTGGGTCCAGGACATCCTGTCCTCTCCAAGGCCTAACTGTTCAGCATCCCCCATGGACATGCAAACTTACAAAGAGCTGAACATCATGTGCAGTGACTTGAGCGATCTCCTTGTCGCCAAGAGAGCAGGGAATTTGTCAAATTCCAGAGAAAGTGCTGGTAGAAATAATGTAAGTCTCCCCTTTCAGTGGGACCACAAACTCAAGGACTAGAGGCCCTTGCCGTGGGCCAACAGCCGGCTCCAGGTAATTCTGCGCTCCAACCAACGTGAAGTCAAATCCCCATCACTCAGAGCTTCCTGTCCAGCAAGCAGTCTTGCTCTGGCTTCCTGCCTCTTGGCCCATTGCTTCCCAGATTCTTCTTCCAACACAGGGGTGAGATGAGGAATCCTAAACCCGTTACTCCAGCCCAGCCCAACTGGCTCTGAACACTGAGAGCTTCCTACAAACCATCCAACTGGACTGTCAGACGCAATGATGCTTGCCGAGATAAGCGTTCTTTGACATGTGAGTGGCTTTCTTCTCTCCTGTCCATTCTAGCTCCTTCCTGCCCAACTCCTCTGAACTTAGGAAGAGCCAAGCTTTTCTGAGAACGTTCCAGATGTCTACATGCTTCACAGACTTCTGGCCAGGAGAAAGAAGCACCAGCCCACGTCCCTCTTAAGGACCCAGTCCAAGGGCTTGAAATCATGGCATTTCCCCAGGCTGTTCGATAAAGCTCACGAATTCAGTCCTCACCAGGACGCCTGCTCTCTTATCTCCAAAGTACCACTCCCCCTTCCTTCCCACCCCATCCAGTGCCTAGTAGGGGGTCTCAGGGCCCTCTGAGCTGTCTTCAGGAGGCCAGCTCTGCCCCAGGAATGTGCCTTTCCTGGGCTGTATATCCCCCGCCATCCTCCCGTTCAGACACGAGGCTTCCCATCCTCTGTTGAGTCTGGAGTGGAGAGAAATGACTTCTAATCTCACAAGACACATAAACTCCTTATCCATACCCTAAAGTCAAGCCTCAACACCCAGAGGAGCAATGAACTCATTAGTTTAGAATGTGGATAGTACTGACAACATGTCCTGATTCTGCCACCAGTTTTGATGAGTTAATTTTCTTTCAGAAAGTGAACTTCGATAAACTTGAGCTCCAAATATCTTAACATTCTCAGAACGTGTTAAGAACCATACGTACCAGCAGAAGACATTCCTTTATATCTCTAAGCTTGCACTGCCTTGCACAAACTTGACCTTTCTATACTGACCAGATTCAATCAATAAGAACAATAATTTGTAACAAAAACCTCAAATTTGCATCTTTGCTATCTACCTTTGGAGTTTTGCAAGTAAAATCGGAAGTGTTCAAAGTGGTACTATCTTCTCAGAGAAGGCCATTAACATTTATTACCTACCACAGGCTGGGAATTTTCACATTCTCAAAGAGAAAGAAAGTGGCAATGTGACCATTTTAAAGAATGTTGAGGGCTTCCCCGGTGGCGCAGTGGTTGGGAGTCCGCCTGCCGATGCAGGGGACACGGGTTCGTGCCCCGGTCCGGGAAGATCCCACATGCCGCGGAGCGGCTGGGCCCGTGAGCCATGGCCGCTGAGCCTGCGCGTCCGGAGCCTGTGCTCCGCAACGGGAGAGGCCACAGCAGTGAGAGGCCCGGGCGCCACAAAAAACAAAACAAAACAAAAAAAATGTTGAGAACTGGCCGCAGAACAGAATGTTAATTCGTTTTCTTTTTTACTGACAACATTTCTGCTGATACTTCTGAATCTCTTCTGACTGTTGGGAACCGTAATTATTAAGTAATTAAATGTAGAATATGATACATTTTTCTAGGTATAAACAGTTATTATCAAGATGGTATAACTCTGTAATCCAAATTTTAAAATTAGTTCCACTTGGATTATTTTTCCCTACCAAACCTTGAGCAGAATCAATTTACAGAGGGAAAGCGACATTTCCAATGGAATTTCCATTTTAGTGAGTTAGATTTCTATGTGTGGAGCAGTAAAGGAGAAAAACACACAACCTGAGTCTGTGCCCACATCTGCCCACGGAGCTGGGAGGCTGAGAAGCTCTTTCCCAGAGCTCAGAAATGCGGACCGCCTAACAGGAACCTCTGGGCCAGGGAAAAGCATCAGTTGCACATCAAGTGTTAAGACTTGACTCAACCCCGCGTCGCTTCCTTGGCCACAGTGGTCACCATCATGGCCCAGAAAGCGGCATGTTGGGGCCAGTCACTGGGAAAATCTGAGAGGCCTGCAGAATGTGGTTTTGAAAGAGAGGAGAACCAACGGCGCTCCCAAGGGAGCCCAGAGAGAGACAGAAAGCATTTCATGCGTTTGTTCTTAACTGTGTACATCCAGGCATATTTACATATCAGTATACGAGCAAATGAATAGCTGAATGGGTAAATGAAAGCATGTTTGATTTTCTATCACTTAAAATACACTCCTTTATTCTTTATAGAAAAGGCAGCAAACCCTAACTCATGGGGCTACTGAGAGGATGAAAAGGGATGGTACCTACAAACTGCTTAAGATAAGCTGGTGGCGCTATGCGTTTTAGGAATGATTTTATTTTTATTACTTTTTGGGTCTTATTTATTATTTTTTAACTTTATGACTTCTTTTTGCTATTATTTTTTTGATCTCCACATCATATCAGTATTTAGATTTGTACCTCTATATGGAAAGCTCTTAACACAGGGAGTCAGCGTCCAACCCAGGCTCTTTTGCCAAGATTCACTGCTTCGTTCAAGCCGGCCCACTGCGCGCCGAGAGCCCCCCCCAGGGCTGTGGCCCAGCTCTCCCTGGGGCTCCTGAAACAGCCCCTTCCTGTTTCTCTCTGGCCCCTCAGACATTCTCCACCGCAGTGTAAATCAAGAAGTTCGTGGCGGTCTGGTTCTGCCTGTGGTGCCTTAGAGCTGAAGCGAGTGGTTAACCGATCCAGCCCCCAAAGAAACTCCAGGGTGGGCTCCTGACGGGGAGTCAGAAATTCTTTCTATGAAAATGCAAAGCACGGCCTCATAAAAGAAACCCACCGCAGGAAGATGAAGAAACGACAGTTTGCATTAAAACCAAATAGAAGCATGAACATTTTAACCATCTGGCAGAAGACCTTCCTATACGGATACGGAAACGTTGCCAAGGAGTTAGATGAGAACTCCACAGGGCTCCCCTGGTGCCTTAGTGAGAACTTTGAGCGAATTCAGGGTCCGGTGTGAGTGATCGCTTTACTGTAGCAGTACATCCCCTCTGTGCCATGCAGGTGTCTTTGTTTTACTTTGAACCTCACTGTCTTATCACGCATGAGAGCCTGGAATACATCTGGAAGGAGGGCGAAGTCACGAGCAGGCATAAGCAGATGAATAAAGCAACCCTGGCGTGAAGTTTTGCAAGAAAGGAAAGGTTTGTATCAGGCAAGATAGGCTAGGTTCTGCTGCGATAACAAATAATTCCAAGACTGCAGTGATGTAATACAACAAAGGTTCGTTCCTCCCCCGCCCCCCACGTCCAATAACGTTCAGCAGGAAAGCTCTGTTGACTGTGGTCACTCAGGGACCTATGATGTTCCACCTGGACATTGCTCCCTTGGTTGCTGGAGCATGGGAAGGAGTCAAGGCGGAGGCACTGGCTCTTAAAATTTTCTCCTAGAAGTCACATCCATCACCTTCACTCTCATTGCATTGGCCAAAGCAAATCACAGAGTGGAACCTATTGTCAAGGGAAGCAAGGAAGTGCAGCCCTACCCTGTACCCTCAAGCTTGAGAACCACAATGTTTGAGACTAGCCGTAATGACCCGTACGGGGCCCCCCAACTCCTGAGTGCCTAATATGTGCTGGGTGCTTTATTCATTATCTTGTCTAGACTCATAACAGAGATGAAAATGGCCAAAAGCAACAGGCCCTGAATTCTAGTGCTCTATTTTTGGTAGGAGTTTAGGGAGCCTGCCCCCCCCACCCCCGCCACTACTCTCCGATATAGATTTCAAAATTTAAGAGGTAGCTTCTTGTATCCCTGGTCTCCCAAAATGAGCCCCCCCCCCAGCACCGAACTTATTATACACATCTGCCACCTACTGTGTGTGCCACGCTGGACCAACCACTGACCTTTATAAGCCTTGGTTGCAAGGATAATGTATCCAGCTGAAAGTACAAAGAAAATGCTCAACAGATATTATCCTCCCAGCCTCCCATTCCCACACCTCCCTTCTCAAAAGTCTACATCAAATGAACAATTCTGCACTTGTCATGTTGACTGCAGAGGTGTCCATAAGCCCCAGTAAACCTCTAAAATACCAACGTGTGTATCTGAAGTAGTCTGTGCCTATTTTTATGTGGCAAAATCAAGAGTGGGAGGCCTTTCCAGTTTGCTATGGTTCATGAAAACAGTTATATGAACCACAGTGATACAACCTATGAAGATGGGCCAGGGTGCCTGGCCATAGCTCCCCTGGGCTGCTCTGCACATCCCCACAGGTCTATAAGAAGGTCAAAATGGAGCCAGTTCTGAGCTCCTGCTTCTTTCAGCCTTGTGCAGGGCGATCTTCTGGTTCTCACCGAATTTAATCTTCCTAACAGATCCAGGCAGTTGGTATTACCTCCATTTTACAAATGAGGAGGTGGAGGCTTGGGAACTCAGCTGAGGTCCCCAGGTAGTAAGAAGAAGAAGAAGAACTCAGTCTACATCAAAAGTCCCTCTGACTCCTGACTCCTGGCTTTTCTATTCCTGCCTTCCTTCCCCTGAGATGACACACTTGAACACTGCTTTCGCTTGTGCTTAGTATTGTTTCAGATGACTGTCAGGGAACTGGATTGGTCACAACCTCCCCAGTGCTTAACCCACTGGCTGGTGCCAAGTTAAGAGGTTCTAAGGCCTGAGGATTCTAGTTGATGATGCTATATTTCCACCTGGCATCAAATAGCTTCACTCTAACAGACTGATTTTGACATAAACCACACTCCTGGGCTTGCGGAATTTCTCATGAGTGGTCTTCAGTTCTGGGGCACGAATGTGATATCAACCACGACCCTTTGCAGTTAAGCTAAACCTTGAGGTTTTGATAAGGTTTCACTCTGAGTGAACTTGCCAATCAGAGTGAAACTAGGATGGAGAAAGGGGTCTCAAGCCATAGAAGTGGTAGGAAGCAATCTGCTTTGTCACTCAAGCACAGCAAGGCTTCTGCCATAGACCAGAGGCAGCCAGGCAGCGAGAGAAGCTAGCACGAGCGCAGGGAGGCTCCACTACTTATGCAAAAACTGTACTTCGCGTGGTCTCCACGCCTGCCTCTTAGTCTACCGGCTGCTCATCACCTTGGGAATTGCCAGGGATCTCAATCCACTGATACAGGTTCCATTCAAAGGTAATGCGATGAGAAAAGTCTTGACCAATGAGAAGCTCAGAGAGATTCAGATTCTTGTCCAGGGCTCCACCAGTAGTGGAGAGCAGACTTGGAAGGGTCTGATTCCAAAGCGCATGGTTCCACTGCACTACTCTCCATGGACCGTATCACTCAAAACTGACAATAACCCTTAGCGATAGGTCTCATTAACACCATCTGAGGAAACAAAGACTAAGAGAGGTTAAGCGACTTGCTCCAGCTCTCAGAGCTTAGTGGCAGAGGTTGAGACAGCATCATTAAAACAGAAAGTAAGGCGCCCATGCTGGATGAAAGAGCCTATTCCAGCTTGATTCTAAGAGACGGGCCAGGAATCATCACAGCTGGGTCCTACCGGGCTATAAACGGTTCGGCATCCTTCATCCACCACGTCTTTTAATTACATTCAACGAATTTAGTTCAGTCCGACAAAGGCTTATGAAGTTTTCACATGAGGCTAGGAACTGTGCTAACGGCTTGGGGATGTGCTCTTTGAGAAGGCAAATTCTACCTTCCAAGTCGCTCAGAGTCTCCTACAGTGAGATGGTCAATGGATGTATATGGTACTGCACAGTCAGGGTTAAAAATGGAGCTCTGGACAGCGTGCAAAGGGAGCCCAGAGGAAGAAATCCCGGTTGGCACGCGTGGGACTCCCCTCAGAACTTCCACGGCTCTGCCATCACCACACTCACCTTTGCACACAACACACCAGCACATACCGTGTGTGCGTACTTTCCTTCCTGAGCCGTGAGAATCAGAAAGTGACTCCAAAGTCACGCATGGCCAGAAGCAGACCCTCCCATGATGTTTGGTTTGCAAGTAACAAAGCCCAACCCAAACAAAGGGGAATCTGTCCGTCTGTGAGATGCAGGGAAGAGTTGAGTAACCATTGGAAACGTCAGGGAGACAGCAAGACCTGGGCAATACTGGAGCCAGGGACTCAGTGGTCTGCATCTCTGCCTTCTCTTCTTCCTACATAGCAGGAAACCCAAGGTTGATAACACAAAGCTTCCACCAATGGACTAATCAACAGAGTTCAGGTGAGTGAGGCCAGACAATAATGGTACCTCCCAAGGAAGCCACAGGGAGAGCAGGCAGGAAGAGGGTTTCTAGAAGAGGGGAAACAGGTGCTGAAAGACAACCCCATAAATGTCCACATGAACACCTGAGAGAGGTTTTTGTAAGAAAGGTCCAGGCGTTCGTGAACATTCCCTGCACTTTGCACTGGGCTTTCCTGCAGGAGTTTAGGAAAGTGCAAATGTCAATCTTTGAATTTTTTTTTTTAAAGAATCCTTTTAGTAAATGATAATAAAACAAAGGAATTTGGAGACGTCATTATTTATTATCTCTAATATGCTATTGGTGTTGGTATTTCATTATATTTCATCATATCTCCTATGAGAGATATGAATCCTCTGGTTTAAAAAAAAAAAAAAATTGGGACCATTTGAGGACACTGGGTGAGGTCCTTTCAGCAACAATGGAACTTTAAGTACTCGACAATTTGTATGCTGTTGGTATGTAAGCACGGAGACTCACAAACCCCACAGCTGCATGTTTACAGTTTAGACCATCTCTGTGAATTGCATCCTTATGTTCTGTATTTTAAAAGGCCATTTTCATCTCCTACTTAGCTTCCACTCAGAAATACCATTCAAATCAGGTCTGCGCGCATGCATGTATTTTTTTCAGTCCACACAATGTGAGAACCGGCCACGGCAATTTTCCCCATTGTGTTTGCTCTGGAGACCCTGTTCCACGTGGCAATTCAGAATTCGGATGTTTGTCAAAATTCAAGGGCCCTGTTTGATCTTTGGTACATTTTAATGGTGGACGTGGATGTGTAAAAAATGAGATGAACAGGTTTTAAGTCTCTGATTTCTGCCAGGAAGCGTGTCCAGTGCTTTAGAATTCAGTTCATTATGGAGAAGCACAGGGCTAGGTGTTGTAGAGCAGTGGGTCACAACCCTGGCTCTGCCACCGTTTCTCTGAGACTTGGGCAAATGATTACCCTGAACCGTACGACACTGACGAAAGCTGACCATTTTTACCCACAAAGATGGCAATTTCAAACGGTTTGACCTAACAGTTCACCACTTTAAGCCTCATCTGTAAGATGCGAATAACAATACCACCTAGCTCTTGGGCTGTGAATATGACACAGGATAATATATGTAAAGTGGTAAACGCTGACGTTGACACACGATAAACTCCTGATACATTTCAGCCACTGTTGTCCCTGTTGCTGTTGTTTTTACACACGTTCAATAATTTCATCTTCATAACGACCCTGTCTAGTGGGTATTACTGTGCCCATTTGGAAGGTCAGGTAAATGGAAGCAAGAAGTCAGAAAGAACATGACCACACAGTGCCACAACCAATAGGCGGTGACGCCAAGCTTTAAATTCAGTTTGTCTGACTCTAAAGCCTGTGCTCTTTTCACACGGCACCTAACTTGTCACGGGTGCAGATAGAAGCACTGTGACTCAAAGTCACGAAAAGCGTGGGCAGGGCTGGGTCCAGAGGCCTGAGCACACGGAAGGGGAAGCTTAGACAGGTCTCGGGCTTGGAGGCTGGCTGGAGAGTCACTGAGCCGGTGGTAATATTTTGCTTCTCTGAAAAAGATGTTATCTTGATTCTCCCAGAGATTCACAATAGCTTCATGGAATTGTGATGAAGAAAAAGGGTGAGAGCGAATCTTTTGTGAATGAAGATGAAAGGGCTACATTTCTGAGTTTCCAAGAAGGCCCAGCAGATTGTAAGAAATCAAGTCATCCAGTTACTAGGAAAAAGTGATTCTTTTACTTAGATTTCTGTAAAGGGAGGAAATACGATATGTGTGGTTATAAATAACCCACAAATTTCACTAAAATGTGACAGCTTACTCCATAATATAAAGTTGGGATGTGCTTCATAATAGCCCTTTGAGAAAATTACGCTCAATGTATGTTGGTGGTATTCATTGAGGGATTTCAGCAATACATCAGTGGCTCCAATCTTTTGACCAGAGATTCAATTTTCAAGAAACATTTTCAAGAAACTAGTTTTACATAAAAAAAAAAAAAAAAGCACTTTGACAAATATTATAATGTTGACAATTGGGAACTCTGTGCTTTATCCAATATGAGAGTCGAAGTTCACTAAAGTCTGCCATTTACAGTCCAAAGCAACAAGAAAACTATAATTATGAAAAATAATATAGCTTTTGATATAGTTGCAGTAGAAAGAAGCAGGCTGTCAAGGTGTCTGTAAACTATATCTGGAAACATCATCCTGCTTTAATTTCCTTACCGTAAAATGGGTATAATAATAACATATCAGACAGAGTTGTCATGAACATGAAATTATTTAACATATATAAACCATAATGACACAACAACAACAACGATGGCTAAAACTACATTATAAACAAAACCTTATGTATAGGCAAAAAAAAAAAAGGCTGAAAGGAAATACTCCCAAGTCCTAAAACTTTTAGGTTAGGGTGGTGAAAGCAAAAGAGATTTTCCCTTCCCTGTATTTTCCTCAGGTCTTGAATGTATATATATTATTTTTATAGTGGACAAAAAGATAGACTCGGAATAAGTAACTCTGTTGTCCAATGGTTCTCGAACTTTAGGGTTGACAAGAATCACCTGGGAGGCTTGATACACATGCAGATTCCTGATTCTAGAGATTCTAATTCTAACCCCCAGAGATTCGAATTCAGTCGGCTGCCATCTCCCAAGTAACTCAGGATCTATATTTTGAGAAACACTGTTATAGTGAGTTTCAGACAGAGTAACGACTATTACAGTAACATAGGGATTTTCATACTGAGTTTCTCCGGGGTCTTGGGGCGTTCCCAAGCGGTGAAGAAGAATCCGAATACGTAGAAGTTGGCCGGTTTGCAGCTTCCCACTGAAAACAATGCCCTTCACTCATATCTGTTGTATATGTTAGATTTTGGAAAAATATTTAGCTGCTTTTTTTTTTTTTTAAAGATTCTGCATCGACAAACCAAAATCAAAACCCTTAAAAACCATTTAACTCTATTTTCTGAGTTCAGAATGGAAATGATTACATCAGCATTTGACTTTGCATATAACTTTGGGTGGAGGAACGCCTGCCCAAGTTTTTTCTGGTTCTGTTTTTCATTAAGAAGTTTCAGATAGGTGGATTTTAAAGATGGCGGTGGTGAAGGGGTTATTTCTTTTTTCTAATGCTGGTTAGAGACCACCACTAATCCCTAGATGTGCACTGGCTTCCTTCCCCTTAGCTGAAAGCATCTTCTAAATTTCTCAGCGTTTCAGCCCCAATTCATGCCAGAAAACAGCTACAGATATTCTGGTTCTAAAGACAGGCATTTGAAAACAAGAAATCAAAGACTCAGCATGTACTAAAAACTAGGATTATGTTGTAAGATAAATATACACGCAGAATCGGGGACTTGCTGGATCACTTAAGAAAAAAGGCCCGATGATGATGATGAAAAGCTTAACTAAATTTTATCACTAATAATATTACAGCTTCAATAATAATAATAGGGACTTCCCAGGTGGCCCAGCGGTTAAGAATCCACCTGCCAATGCAGGGTTCGAGCCCTGGTCCAGGAAGATCCCACATGCCGCAGAGCAATTGAGCCCGTGTGCCACGACTACTGAGCCTGTGCTCTAGAGCCCGTGAGCCACAACGACTGAGTCCACGTGCCACAACTACTGAAGCCTGTATGCCTAGAGCCCGTGCTCCGCAACAAAAGAAGCCACCACAATGAGAAGCCCGCGCACCGCAACGAAGAGTAGCCCCCGCTCGCCGCAACTAGAGAAAGCCCGCGCGCAGCAACGAAGACCCAACACGGCGCCCCCCCCCAAAAATAATACCCAATATGTGTAAAGCACTTGAATAGATTAAAAAATGTTCAACTTCAGAAAAGCATGTCAAAATTACCGCAGATGAGTGAGCTCTAGATGAATGGGTGGCTTTCCCCTGCCCAGAAGGACTCTTACTCTGTTCCCTGCATGAACTCTATAGAGTCTGTATTACAGTACAGCAACAGCGGGGTGCATACCAACTGAATGCGCTCCACACGGAGGCCTTGTCTCTGGAGGAGGCTGAATGGCTTTGCAGAAAATGTGGCCTCTACCAGGACCCAGAATGTATATGGTAAGTGATTTTACATTAAAAAATGGACGAATGAGCGAATGAAATGAACAAGAGAGCCGGCCCAACCAAGCTTCGGTCACCTTACCACCCGATGAGACCATGTAGAGAACCAGACAAGGATGGGGTTGCCATGCCACTGACCACTGTCTCCAGAGAAGTGGACCTCCCACCAGCACACTCATCCCTGGGCAGAACCTGGTGTACCTCCTACCCCCTGAAAGGTTACCGACTCATTTCTTTAGGCCAACAGATCGATGACTTGAAGCAATTAAGGGACCCACTAAAAGAGCAATGTTGACGAAGCAAAGGGGAATGCAGGACTGGGGGCCAAGAACGACCCAAGAGTGGTTTAGGAAAACCAGCAGAGAGTTACTGGATACAAGCTGAGCCTGCCTCAGGACGAGAGGCTGGCAAAGGGCCAGCTAGTCCCCTCTTTAGACTTCAAGGACCTGAAACAGCTCACTTCAAACAGACAGGCAATAAAACCTCCAGGCTGCACACCAGAGAAAATAAAATGGAACTAGGTTTGGGTACACAGTGAACCCTCTCGGGTAACAGGGGGCTCTGAGAGGTGAGGGGAAGGGAACCACGCCCCCTCTTGCTGTACTTTACATCCTCTCCAAGGGTTCAAATCGCTTTCTGGCTTCCTTGAACAAGTGCATCAACTCCAAAACCTAAAAATGTGTTCTCTGAATTAAGAAGAAAGGGTTGCTGTCAGGTTGTCAAAATGCACGTAGGAAGAATAAACGCACTTAGGGGATGCGTGCAGGGTGAGACTTACCCCGATAACGAAGTTCCTTAATCGTGTGCATCAGAATAGAGCAAGCACACATTTGATTAAAAACCATTAGCCTGGAAGGGTATGCCTATGTGACAGTCTAGGAAATAAACAGCCGTGGAAAGAAAGGGCGGGTGGTTCTCAGCCACATTCACACGTGGGACACACCCCTCAACGGGACAATCTCTGAACGTCATGCCATCATCAAAGTGGCAGAGTAGGCAGGAGTAAGGGGTAACCTGCCCTGATGGTGCTTTGTCAAAAATTTCTGTGCTAAGGGAGGATGCTCTTTGAAAAAGTTCCCACAGAGATGGCAATGACCTCACACTCGTGTCTCCCCCACTCCCTGATGAATACAGAATCCCCGGGTTCATAAGATGAGAACACCCTGACCTGCACAGCTTTAAAGCAACCAAACTGTAAAGAAGTTGCCTGTGTTCTTTTTAACATGATTTCTTTAAATTATCAGTTTGAATGCTGCACGATGGACTAAATCCCTAAGCCAGCTAGCTCCCTGCATTATGGACCTTTTCTGCTTTATTTATCATGACCTGAACGTCTGTGCCTCCTGCTTCCCCTCCAGCAACAGCCTGAAGGCTACACGGGTCCAAACCTTTTCCCCTGGCTGCCGGGCACTCATGCCAAGGAGCTTTGATCATCAGGGACCGATCACGATTGAGGTCAGAGCTCCACCCTTCCAGACTATGGGGATTTTCTAGTGGGGGTAAGTAGAATCCTAGCAGTCCCTCCAGAGGTCATCCATGAAAAGCATCTGGACTGACCCGTCATTTCCGCACAGAGCCGAGACGCGTTTTGCTGGATAACACTTCCTAAGCTCAGTTTGCTTCCCAGAGGTTATCCTAACTTAGGACCCTTCCCGGTTGGCTTCTGACAGTAAAACAGAAAACAAACAAACAAACAGAAAGACAAAACGCAAAACCAGATACACATTCCTAAGAATGGATGAGAGCACAGGGTTCTGGGGCAGGTGTCGGGTTCAACGTTTATGAGTTTTCAAAACACGAGGCACACCAGACCCTCTACTGCCTCGGCATCAGGGAGAGAGAGAGCTTAACTTTCCTCTTTGGGACTGACCTGCTCACTCTTGGAAAGATAATTCTTTAGGAGGAACAGTCAAAAGGTATTTGACTCTTTCCGCATTCCTTTTCATTTCGTTTTCATGGGAGATGTTTCTAGATAATTCTAGATGCTCAAATATTAATACTAGAATTTGTAGGCCTTCACTAATGCGCCTTAAAGGTTTGGGTAACTTTTTGGTCATTTAGGGGGAAAAAAGCCGGAAACAAGAGGCTTTTGAAGCAACCAATCTGGTAATTTGGGCCAAAGTTGGTTTATATAGCTCTTACCTAAGTCTAACTAACTAGTACCCCTTACCAAAACTTGGGTTAACCCCAGACCACTGGTTCTTCCTCCCAGCTTCCGCCTTCTCCCAGCAGCAGAGACATGGGCTCTCCTGCTGACCACATACTCTTGTTTAACCTACTGCCGTTTTCCATTTGCACACTGAAATTTAGAAGACTCTTTATTTTCTGTTTCAGTTCAGAAGCCCATTTACTCCTGATAACAGCGTCATTCCCATTAGCACTGTTTAATAGCTTTCAAAAAAAATTCAAATAAAGAGTCTTTTCCTGGGACCCTTCTCCTGCCAATAGGGTGTGATAAATACGCCAGCTCCACGTTCCTCGGTTTACAAAATTATGAATGACTACGGTAACGTGTGAACAAGACAGAGATGTAAAAGGTTTTTAAACCAGAGTTGAACAAAAAGGCCCTGTCTGTCAGTGAAATAAAGCTGTTTTGAATTTGTTCCCAATCATTTGGCTCTTTTGCTGGGAGCCCGTGTTTGCTTCGTGGTGATTAATGCGAGACGTGCGCGGCCTTCACTGAGTGTGTAAGGGGACCGGCACCTCCAAACGGCATTCATCATACTCAAGATTGGGCAGGTGTTGCACACCGAGGCTTTCTCGATTTTCCCCAGCCCAGGCTGCGGGGACACCTAGCTGCATCCCCCTCTGCCGTTCTCTGGAGTGCGATGTCACACAGGTGGGGGTCAGGGGACCATTTCTCTCCAGGTAGTTTATCTGCTCTTCACTTGACTCATCAAATGAGTCTGAAACCTACCAAGTCAAGCGGTGAAATGTATAAAGAGTGTTGGTGTGTGTGGTGGGCGTGCAAGATAGATGCAGCTCTTACAAAGGTGAGTAAAACAACTGATACATGCGGGTGGGAACGGGGTGTAGGTGAGCATCTGCCCCAAGGAACCCCTTTTCAGCAGCATCCCCCTAGCGCCTCTCTCTCGAGCCTTCTACGCATGAGATGCTTTCCCAAGATCAAGTGAGGCAGAAGACAGAACTCTGCGTTTGGGAGGAGGGAACGGAGAAGGCAGTGGGGAGCCACCCTCAGGATCACGAGAGGTGGTCCACGTCCTGACTCTGCTGCTTATTACTGGAGGACTTGCGCAAGTACAGACACACCACACACGCCTCAGTTTCCCCATATGCGTCACGGGGAGGCCCAATCATCCTCACCCCCGAGAAGGTTACAGGTTTCAAGTGAGCTAAGCTACGAGAGGCACTTGGCACGTTATCAGATTCCGTTAACACTAACGGTGAGCCTGCACGGGGTTAAGAAATCTTCCACCACCACCCTCCATATCCCCCGGGTGCTTGCACCAGCAGCTTCTGGTGCCAGAGACTGGCCGTGGCCAATGCAAAGCCAGGAAGATCAATCAGAAAATCTGTGGATTCTGCTTTTGTGTAGGTTCCTATCTCAAAGCTAATTATTTATTGGCTTACTTCAAGTCCTTTGCCGGGGTTTCGGGAATTCCCGGGAGAGGACCCTCTCATGAGGCTGGCTTCCTTGGGAAGGAGCAGAAGGGAAGGGAAGGAAGGACTTTTCATTTGCAGATGGCTTCCAATGCAAAGTTCAGCAACACTTGACTCAATTCAAGCAACAAAGTATTTGCAAGCACTTCTGTGTGCTCGCCAGGCACTGCTGTAGGCACGGGGGGGATGCAGCTGTCAATGAGTTTACCTTCTAGCAGGGAAGACCAACCATAAATAAACAAAAATATACCATGTCTACAAAAAACCAGGTTGGGGGAGATACTAAGAGAGCACGATGGTAAAAGAAAGTGTTATTTCATCGGGTGGTGTTTAAAGAAGGTCTCCCTGAGGAGGAGATATCTGAGCAGAGACCTACAGGGAGTGAGTCTTTCCGGGCACCTAGAAGAGCATCCCAGGAGGAGGAAAGTGCAACGGTGGTGCTTTTATGGGGTGTTTCAAAAAGAGCAAGAAGGTCTGGGGGGCCAAAGCAGGGTGAGTGAGAGGGCAAATGACAGCAGATGAGGTCATGGAGGAAGAGGGCCTCAGCCATGCAGGACCCTGTAAGGGATCTTAGCTTTCACTCTGATTTAAGGAAGCTTCCACCTGGCTTCTGTTCCCAGATTTGGATGTGTACTTTCTGAAATGAACACAGAGGCACAGACTTCCCGACAGAAGATGGGGGTTGGCTCTTTGTTTTCTTACCAAGTGCTTGAGTTGACTCTGATATTCACCAAAGCTTCAGAACCTCTGTTGTAAAAGATTTACGCCGGCCACTACGGGGAGAACAGTCTAGGTGGCCAAATGCACAGGCACTGTGTCCAGATGGCGGCTGCGCCAATAATGCAGCCCGTGGAACTGATCAGAGCCGAGACCTGGGTGGTAGCAGTGCAAGTGGTAACACACGCTCAGATGCTGGATTTGTTCCGAAAGTAGAGTCAAAGCAGGTTGCTAACGAGCTGGATAGGGGGAAAGCAAGAGGGATGGCTCCATGGTGGCTGGCCTGAGCAGCTGAGGGGGATCCAGTTTCCATTCACTGAGAAGGGAAAGTCAAGACATGGGGGAGTTTGGGATGAGGACAGGGGCTAGAGATCAAAAGTTTGGTTTGGGACATATGGGGTTCAGGAAGCTTACGGGGCAAGTAAATGAAGAGATTAAACAGATGGATATACAAGTCTGGAGTTCAGGACAGGTCTGGGACGGGAAAAGCCCCTTTGGAATTTATCACCATATGGACGGCATTTATGTGGCCGGATGGGGTCACCCAGGAAGTGGACATAAGGAGAGAAAAAAAGTAGGCAGAGGTGGAGAAACAGTGTTGGAGCATCCCGATGTACAGAGATCAGCTGGACGGGGGCGACCAGCAGAGCGATGTCCCGAGAGCCGAGTGTAGAAAGTGTTTCTGGGAGGGGGTGTTCAGTGGCGTCAAATGCTGTGGACGGTCTGAGTAACAGGAGCAGCCCTGACTGACCATCGGGTTGACCGCTGTGGGTCAGGGTGACCCGAGCGAGGGCAGATGGGGAGGAGAGACAGAAACGAAAGCCTGACTGGAGCGAGTTCAAGAGAGGATGGGGAGGGCATCCCTGGTGGCGCAGTGATTGAGAGTCCGCCTGCCGATGCAGGGGACACGGGTTCGTGCCCCGGTCCGGGAAGATCCCACATGCCGCGGACCGGCTGGGCCCGTGAGCCGTGGCCGCTGAGCCTGCGCGTCCGGAGCGCAAAACAGAGGTCATTCCTTCCAAGAGTTCTGCTTCACAGGGCCATAGAAACAGGGCATCAGCTGGAACGGTGTTTTACATAGATGCACAACGAAGGAGGTGCTGACTGCCCATCTGTGTTGTAGCCTTTGATCAGACTCGATATGAGCCCTCCCAGCTGCTTGCGGGCAGAGAGGGCAAGCATGATAGGAAACACTGAGGACTAAAGGAGGACGTGGCATGTCTACTTGCTTAATTAGACTCAACAGGGACTATTTAATAGTCAGAAAGATAGAAACGGGAGTGTTCTTCTTTCACGTGATTTAACACCTTCTTTCATTACGTACACACCCTTCCTTTGCCCCTCCCACCTTTCACTAGGTGACGGTGACAGCCTATTCAAACGTCTGACCTCTACTAGATGGATTGCTTGCCTGACAGGAATAACATGTCTTAGGACAGAACGAACATAACGGGGGAGAGAAGGGCACAGGGAGAGGACGACAGTGAAGGGCGCGCTGTGCCTTAACCACGTATGTATTTTAAAGAAACAGCATTAGCACAGAGGTTAAGAACAGAGGTTCTGAAGTTGGAATTAGGACTCTAGCATTTGCTAACTAAACGACCTAGAAAAATATCGAATCAATCTAATGCCTAAATCTTTCCCATGCCTGAATTACTCCATCACATCGTTTCCTTTAAAGTGTTGAATGTTTATAGATAGCGAATACCTATAGAGCGTTTTTCTAAATGCTTTGTATTTTATAACTCATCGCCCGTGGACAACAGTGGAGGAACTAACTTTATCCTATTTTACAGGTGAGGACATCGAGTCATAGGGAGCCTCAGTGACTTGTTCAAGGTCACAGAGCCAGTAAACTGGAAACAAATTTGAAACGGGTATGTTTCTTCTCTTACAATCTGACCCCCTACTTGACTGTGAGCCCCTTGAGGGCAGGGGCCACGCCTGTCTTGCTCATCTCTGTCTAACAAGCTGCTAGCACAGAGTTTCTGCTTAATGAATATCTGGTGAAAGGATGAATCAATAAATTGATCAGTGTTTTGGAAAGGATCTCTCTTACACGACAGGCAGGCTTTTGACTTCTTAAAAGAAAAGAGGGAATCTCCTTAAGGCGTGTTTACTTTTTCACCGTGTTATGATGATCTTGCCTGGAGATGGGGGATACACCTTGCTTGGGATGTGTAAATACTATGGACACAGGGCCCCAAGCATCGTTTTCCATCAGGATCCTTTCAGGGGATTCTGTAGGGAGTAGACACGCCTAACAGGCATCGTAATGACCACCTTCTTACTTATTTCCCCGATGCACGAACCCTCCCTTCCATCACCTTCCACAACAGGGACATTCAACTGAGTCCTGCAGAAGGGAACGATGAGATTTTGCATGGATGGGGACCTGTCATCTCTGCCAAGGAGACAGCCCTGTCTGCCCGGGACCTGAAGAACGACCTTCTCGGCTACAACTGCAGCCGAAATTAGATGGAGGTGGCGAAGACTTGGGAAAGTTAAACTGGAAAACACTGACAAGCCGCGTTTGTACAGGACCTCCTTTGACCTGGACTGTTTCCAGCGGGCAATTCTCCAAGGAGCACGGTCCTTCTGGTGGGGAGCAGGTGGTCCCCGGAGGGCGGCAGGCACCCATGGCACAGAGCCCAGAGAATGCAAATTCCCCTACTGAAATGAGTGGGTCCCTGAATGCCTGCTAATCTGGCTCTACAGTTCAGCTCTGCTGGCAGGGCGGCTGTCAAGAGGTGAGCCTTCCGGAATAAGGGGGAAATAAATCCAGTGAGGCTTCCTAAAAATCCATTCATTCGTTCACTCAACAAATCCTTTGCTGAGCGTAGCTGTGTGCCTGATTCCGCACTTGATGACGATGTTAAGGTCGGGACCCAGGCTGCTGCTTTCTCAGCCCTGGAGGAGATGGTGACATTTCTGCAGGCATCAGAGATAACAGATAATAAGTTAAAACAATCACTGACTTTGATAAGTGTGACAGAGAAAACAGGGCCCAGGGATTGAGAATCACCTGGGGAGCTATGGAAGAGGGGTGCTGGGAGGCTTCCCCAAGAAGGAGGTGGCCATATGCAGGAGTGAGGTGGGGCTGGGGGAAGGGTTTTAGGGAGAGAGGACAGCAAGCTCAAAGGTTCCCAGATGAAAGGGGTCTGGGCCAGTTCAAGGAAAGGAAGGGCAGGAGATGGGATCGAAGATGAAGCCGGATGGAACTATCAAAGGCTCCGCAGGTCATGACGAAGAGACCAGGTTTTAAGGTCCAGCACGGTGGGAAAACATGGGAAGGTGGTGCCTCGGGGAGAGAGATGAGCTAACGAATCTTTCTCAGGGACTTAGGAACAGTGGCCGTAGGACTCAGAAAGATTCTGCAACCTTTATAACCCCGCCAGGTTTCTACTGTGCTTCTGCATCTTCCCAAGGCAACGAGCAGCAAAAGCACTAATAAAAAAATAGGCAGAGAGAGGCACACACGTGCACACACCTAAGTCCTTGCCTAAAAGCTCTATCAACTCCAGGCGACCCGTCCGTGCACGTGAGCATGCGTGCACAGACGCACATTGTTTCTCCATCTATAAAGACACGGCTCCCCGAGGCCATGTGTATTGGTGATCCTCCTCTCCATCATAAACTAAACATCTTCTTATCACGGTCTTGTCTCCCCACCAATACAACATGAGAATGTCACTCGCGGGTCAAGAGTTAATAAATACGTTAAGGTTATTTTTACCCTTCATCACACCCTGTGCTGCAAATACATTTCCTGATCACTTACACGTAATAGTAGCCGCTGGGCTGCACCCTCCTCGCTCAGGGCTGACTTTCTGCTGTCCCCTTCTCTCATTTCATCCCCCCAGGAACACGAAGAGGTCGGCAGTGCCCACTGATGGCTAAGTAGGTGGCTGGCTCAGTCCTTTCAGGAACACTATTTCCTGTGCACAACAGTTTGGAGCGACAGCTCCCGAGGAAGGTCTCTGTGCTCCCCCGTGTACGCTCCGTGGCACACTTCAAAGTCCGCCAACAAATGTGACGGTGACGGCGATGATGACGGCACCATGCCTGCAGGTGTGCTTTTCACACAGTATCTCATTTAATCCCCAAACGCTAGGTATTATTCCTGTTTTACAGACGAGAAAACTGAGACTCTGTGTAACCCACCAAACTCCTCCAAGCTATGCCCTTAACCATCATCTTATATTGTTTCTCAGTCACGTTATCATGTTATCTTTCTAAATAACTACGGGTGTGCTTTGTTTTCTTTGTTTGCTTTTCCCCTGCGTGAGAACACTTAGTACACGTCAGTGAAGGGATCCCACTACTGTATAACGATCTTTTACGAATTGCATCTGGACCTACCCTTTAGCCTCTGCGGACAGAAAACTTACCGGCTAGAAGATTCATAAAGATCATTTACACAAACACTGGACACTTCATTCTAGTGCCTTGTCGAGAACCAGAAAATTCTGTGCACGTTGGAGACGTCTAAAATACACAAATATTGGCCGCTCCTCCTCCGATGGCCTGCCTATGGTCATCTCCAGGAGAATCTGGGTTCGCACTCTTCCAACATTCTCATTAACTGAAAATTGCCATGTGTTTGCTTCTGTACTTGTCTCATTATCTTTGAATTTCTGATTTAAAAATTGATTTCAGCCTGCGAAGCGGCAGCTATCGCCCGGCTATTTCGGCTTTCCAGCTCCTTAGATCCCACAGAAACGGAAGCTGGTGCTATCAAGAGCTATTTTTACTCAGTTTTCTTCTGGCTCCTAAGGGCTTGTGGATTTTTTGTTTGTTTGTTTGTTTTGTTTTGAGGTGCTGGAATGTCAGTCAAGGAAGGAAGGCAAAACACCCCTCTACTGGGCCAGATTCGATTCTTCTAGTCGTGGCTGAAAGGCCAAAGTAAACCCGAGCTATTTCTTAATCAGTTCTTGGAATTCTCCGATTGCTTCGCCGGATGTTCCTGAGAGGGTACCAGCCCTTTAGGCTTTGGTTTGGTTTCATTTTTTGCTTTTGTTTGATAGGGACCGTTCCTTCTCTAGCTGAGGCCGAGTTAACATGCAGAACTTTGACTAACAGTCCAGATTGGCAAGCCCTGGACAGAATTCAGCCTGACGTGGAGTGAACGAGCCAAGATATACACGATGCAAGATATCCAGATTTCAGAACCAAAAATAAGAACTTATTGCTTTGAAAACCCTGTTAAAAGAGAGCAGAGGCGGCTCAGGGCAGGTAACTATATCTGAGACGCAAAGGTTGTTTCTTGTCCCAAATACCGTGAGGTCCGCTCCACGTACTGCAAGCGATGTAAATACTTCCGACTCTGTGTCCTTTGCCAACGTGAATCCTTTATCAGCAGAAGGGAAACAGGCCAGGAGCACCTTACGGATTTGCTGGGGGCTTTGGCGCACCGCAGCACCGAAAACAGCAAAACGGTTTATCAATCTCCCCGACCTCCCCTTCTTTGGCTGCAGTCAACAAGCAGCTTACCTGCCAAAATCCAGCTAAAAATATCCTCTGCATCTGTAGCCCATCAGCCATCTCTGGCTTCTTTGGGTGGGTAATTGACCTTTGGAGCAGGTGGAGAGCCAGAAATTTATTTTTTCCTGGATCGAGGCTAAGTTGACTTAAAACAGATGTTTCCCCAATACCGATCTGATGTTTATAATGGAAGTACTACTGAGCGCCGTTCGAGGGACTGTTTGGAAGCCAGACGCAACAATGCAGGCGCCCGAGCGCACCGGCGCGGAAGGGGTTAAGTCAAGCCACCATTCTCCCAGGGCTGAGAAGCCAGGTGAGGTTGGGGGAAACTGGAAAAGGAAGCTGTCACTTCGTATTTCCAGGTTTGCATAAAAGCCTTTTTTTTTTTTTTTAAATGTAAACATTCATTAAACTAATTTAAAGTTGTCATTACTCTCCACCCCTGCTGTTTTATATCAGATTATTCCTATAGTGCTTGGTGAAGAATCCCATAGAGCCACACTCGATTCCTCTGCAGGGGATAATCACATAGTTGGCACCGTGATTTACACCGTGTGGCACTGGGAAGTGTCCTCAACTTTGAAAGGCCTTCGTTTCCTGGCAAACAGTTGCTGCCTTCCCCGTGGAAATAAAATTCCAAAAGTCCCTCCGCACGACCATGATGAGGTCCCCGTTACCTTTTCTCCATCCAACTGAAGATACTTAAAAGCAGTTCAAAGCACATGTCAGAAGGTGTTGGTCATCTTCTTAACAAATGGAGAACCAAGGAAACGATACGTTCCACGATGGTTTTAAAACATGAGACGCGCGGACGCTCCTTTCCTGCTTTCTCTCTCCCCACCCGCCCCTACCTTGGGTTTGTGCTCTGAGATCAAATGAAACAGGAAGGGATATTTCACCTTGGCAACTTCCAGCTGCAGCCCTGGCTGGAAGGGCATCAGGAACCACACACCTCCCCTTGGAGAAAACGCTTCCAAGGGAGAGAGATGCTTGAAAAGGAATGTGGGCACCAGAGTCTGAATTCCAGCTTTGCCAAGGAGAGAGCCACCCTCAGTCACCCACATCCCCTAGATGCAGTGGGAATGGCAGTCCCTCCAGGGAAGGCTGTTCTGACCTTCGCTGGACGTGCTCAATATGGACGTGCTCAATATACCCACAGAGCCCAGCACGGGGCCTGCCAGGGAGGCGTATCAGCCATGATCCAAACTGCTATGGATATGCTCAAAACTGTAACGGCGATCTTAAGTAGCCCAGAGCAAAATGAGGATGTGGACAGTTTGTTTTCAGGGCAGCTGGACAGTGTGTTTCTGTTCCTTCCCTCCCATTGTGGGTTCCTCACTCCCAGGAGCCAATGCTGTCATGGATTAGTGCCCACACAGCCCCAAACATACCTGTCCTCTGCCTCAACCTCTCTGCGTCTTGCTTTCTAAATAAACTAACTCTTGTCCCGTGCGTGGACAACCACTAGGGGCTGCATGTGTATACCTACAGGTAAAATCTGCATTTTTCTCAGAGATTCAAATGTTTTAAACCAGGAATGGCAGGTACGTGGTACGTATACCCCTCCTGTGCTCAGTGCAGACGTTTGGAATTGATCAAGGGATTCAATCCTTTGGAGGCTAGATAGGACTTCAGAATCCTTCCTAACGTTTCTGGCAGTCAAGGCAGACTGTGAGTTGGGCTCACAAAATAAAACATGGTTATCATTTCTGCCTTAACCTAAAGGAATAATGAGAGATTCTGAATGGACACTGCGGCAACTCAAGGTACCTCCCTTACATCCAAGAGTCATGTCCCTAGAGAAGTTGTGCGGTATAAAAGTTTATAAGTCGGAATACCAGGCTGAGCGCTCTGCCTTTTACTGGCTGCGTGACCTTCAGTGTACTCCTTAGCCTCTCTGTGCTTGTTTGTTTTGCATCAGTAAAATCATAATACTTATTTCACAGTGTTTTTTTGTTTTTTGTTTTCTTTTTGCGGTACGCGGGCCTCTCACTGTTGTGGCCTCTCCCGTTGCGGAGCACAGGCTCCGGACGCGCAGGCTCAGCGGCCATGGCTCACGGGCCCAGCCACTCCGCGGCATGTGGGATCTTCCCGGACCGGGGCACGAACCCGCGTCCCCTACATTGGCAGGCGGACTCTCAACCACTGCGCCACCAGGGAAGCCCCTCACAGTGTTTTTGAGTGGAGGGACGTTCTTAGAATGGTCCTTGGCTCACAATAAGCTTCGATAGACCAATGCTAGTTGTAATAATTATTTGCCACTATCCCTCAAGTCACAGCACACACCAGTCCCCCTGAAGGCACCTCCAGAGAGGCTGAGAATGTCGAGAACAGAAATAACACAGGCTAAAGAGTGTCAATGGGCTCACTGGTTACATTAAACAAAGATGAGGCTGTAAGTTGGTTTGTAATTTAGTTTCCAAAGTGAGACTAGGAAATATTCCTCAGGTGCCCAGTCACTTCTGAAGAGGTAAGGGATTTTTCAGTGCATTCTTTTTGGCTTCCCAAGCCCTTAGAAGGACGGGAGTAATACTGCTACTTATTACCAGTCAGTACTGGTCAGACGTAACTAAATTCTACTGAGCACAAACTGAAGTAACCGAGGTTACACCAGCCATCACTGGAACAATTAGAATTGCAGGAGCTACAAAAAGCAGGGGCGTCCAAAAACCATCACTTTAGTTTTTAAGATCCTCACCAATGACAGGCAGTGGCCCAATGTCTCAGCCGAGAGAGAGAAGTTCGCAGTGAAATTTACACGGGTCTGTACTCACGATGCAGCGGCAGAATTAGCACTGCAGTTTTCTGCATTTTCCGAAACTATTTTTGGAAATTACTGCAGAGAGGCTCTCACCGGGTTCAAGGAAATGAACTAGCGCAGAAATCAGCCTTGGTTTGTTTTTTTCCAAGTGTAGGTGAGGGTGGGGGTAGGTGACACAGGAACAATGATGGATTAACTGCACATCTGGTTTGTATCCAGAAATATAATCGGTTTGAGCCTGCCTGGTCTCCGTTATTTATCAACTTTGTTTTAAAAAAAAAAGAGAATAAAATGGAATCCGTTCAATAAAGAATTGCCAAGGACAAACTTTAAATGAATGAACTCTCAGTGTACAAAAGCAACATTTCTGGGAAAAAAGAAACTGAACATGATAAATTACTAAAGTTGTTAATAAAGCTATTTTTGCATCTGTGAAACAGTCCAAAGTATTTTTAAGTAGCAAAAAGGGTAATGTCTTCGATAAGTGGGGTAGGGTTATTAAGAGAACAACTTTTAAAAATGTTTCAGGCTCACTCGTTTCTCAAGGTCTCCATGTCTTTGATAAAAATATTGTAAGCCCATGGCACATTCTCAAAAACTGTTCAGTTTCTACGTTATGCATTGCAGATGTCAAACTCAAACGCCTGTTGGCGAGCTGGTAGTTAAGGTATTTGAGAATAGGTAGTTGACAATATAGTTAGTGTTCTTACTTAATTAAGCCATTACACAGTAGATTAAGGACTTCAACAGGAAGGTGTCTTTTACACTGCAGTTTATGGTTAAACGGTGCATTTCAGGATGACAACCAACTGTAATCGCATATTCATGTAATTTTAGGATGAAATCAATTTCTTGCAGACACAATTATTGTTACGTAATTCTCCCACCTGTTTGTGACGCCCCATGAATTAAATTAAAATGCAATTTCACATTAATTTAAAATGTCATTTCAAAAGAAGACATTTCCTACAAAGCTAAACACTGATAACAATCTCCAGAAATCAGTGTGATGGACAAGAAACCATGAATCTGTTCAACAGTCCCTGTTTGAAATCAGATTTAAAGGTGCTCTATGCCACCTTCAAGGCTCACTGTTGCCAGGTTTTGACATGTCCAAAGTGTCTGGAGAAGAATAAGTCCTTTCCTAGTTGTTCTATAAGCAGAAATGGAGAGCTAGCTAAGAAACATATACCAGATCCCCAGGGGAATTTGAATTTCAGATATATAATGATTCATTTTTTTAGTACAGAATGAAATAATTTTCAGTATAAGTATGCCCCCAATATTGCATGGAGCTTGTTATACTAAAAGAGAGAAAGAGAAATAAAGGCTAATTTTTTACTATTGAATAAACTCATCTTTTAGTAGAAGTATGTCCCATGCATCATTCAGGATATACTTATATTTAAAAAAGGATCCACGGCATGTCTGAAATTCAAACTTCACTTAGAGTCCTGTATTTTCATTTGCAAAATCTGCCAGCCTTCTCCGTAAACCTTCATCTGAGTGGGGTGGCAGAGGAGGGCTGATGTTGTTAGCCATGGAGATTAGCACATCTGGCTCCACATGCAGGTGTCTCCTTGCAGGCCCATGGATACCGCTGGGTAAACGCGGAGACGAAAGTTAAGCTTAGCCAAAATCAGACCTAGTTGATTAATTACATAAATCTTATGCCTCAGGACAGTTTTCCTTCCAGGGATCAGGCCACATTTGTAAAGGTCAAGTTATTTTTGTTCACCATGAAGAGATGTGAATTTCTTTTCAATTCCACATAACAGGGTTGATAAACTTCTTCCATCCCTCCCTCCCTTTCCTTGTTTTCTTCCCTCCCTTTCCTCCCTTTCCTTCCTTCCTCCCTTCCCTCTCTCACTTGCTAAAGTCATCACTCATTTTCAATAAACAGTAAACATAACAATAATCACACCACTCAGAAGCGCCTACGTTTATTGAGCCAAACATGATACAAAGGGCAACTTGTTTTGTCCTCACAGCAATTCTGGAAACCAGGAATTATTTTTTTTTTCCCTCCCAATTTATATGGAGAAAACAGAGGCTCAGAGATGTGAAGTGAGTTGCCCAGCATCACACAGCTTGTAATGGAGGTGGCATCTATGTCTGTGGGGCTCTCAGTACCCGGGGTTCTCTATCCTGGAACTGCACCAAGTGAGAATGAAGGAATACAAACATTAAACAGTGTATTTCCTACCCTGGAAAGAGACGTGTTTTCAGAAATCACTTTTCTGCAGACTGAGATCGGTGATCACTATGCAAGAAGCTTCACGAACATGAAAAATCCCCACAGAGGAGGCAGACACAAAGAGCAATGTAAATGATCTGGCCATCTTTAATGATGATAGATCTGTATTTCTAATAACGCGGAGAGAGATTCATGCCACCTTAAGGACACGGAAAGAATGCAGATGACAAAACAGGTGAGGAGATGAGGCTTGTGGGACTTGACAGGACCACAGAGCTGGGACAGGGCGGACCTGGGATTCCAGGCCACGTCTTCCTGACTCTGACTCCAAGTTCTCCACCATTGTGTCCCCTACCTCACCCCCGGAGTCTGAGCTCCCTAGGAATGCGAGACACAGATTAGCCTGACACACCTCAGCAGGCGGGCTCCCCTGGCCCCCCCCCCTCCCCGGTCTGGCAGAAACTTGGGGAAAAAAGCCAACTGGTCTTTCAGGGATCAAAGAACTTTCACTTGTGTCCCCAAGGAGTCACCAACCACCTGCAGGAGATGAGGGAGTTAATGTGGATCAAATCTCCAAATTCAGTCCAGCTCCGTCACAGAAAACACAACAGCGGTAATAATGGTGTTTATAGAAAAATTCTCACAAGAAGGGGCCCGAGAATTGAACAGAACACACTCAGCTAACGCTCGGCGAAAACAGTTGGTAAAAACGCTATGGCTAGTGAATGCCAGTGGTCTTCTTTTCTTTCCGATAATTTGGGGCAATTGCATCCAAATGCTAGTTCACTGATTTCCACTCCAATTCATGCCCCCATGCTGGGGTGAGCGGACTGGCGTAAATGTAAGTTTGCTATGGGAAGACTGGTGATGCACTTGGAAAGAGATCTAGGCAATTCTTGTTTCCACCACTGAAAACGGAACTGTAACGCCGCCCCACGCTACCCTGGAAAGCACTCTCAGGGCGTAAGAGAACCCGCTCTAGCACTCCCAGAGCACCCATAACAGATTAGTGGGTTAAGCTCTTCAATTCAGCCCCCTGGCTGCCAAAATCACTTCCGACATTTTCTAGAATCCTTCGTATTTCTCCTTCGTATTTGTGATGCTGAACGAGGATACTGACAGCGATGTTTTCAACAGTAACAGATGATCAACATCCGGTCCCTATAAACACGCTACTGTACTCTCCTCAATTTTAGCACCACTTTTCGTAGGCTAGAAGTCCATCTGAAAGGCTGTTGTGAGCTTTGAACTATTCCTGTGGCATTTGGGAGGAAGCAGACATTTTTTTTTTTTCTTTAAAGAAAATCAAGTTCAATTCTCCCATATTTTCAAGGTCATATACACCTAGTAACAAAGATTTGTTGAGTCAAAGGGATATAGGGAAGAGTGACCACAGCCAAGAGAGTCAGGGGAGGGCTATCTGGCAGTGTCTGGAGTCCCTGTGTTGTCACAACTGGGGGAGAGGGGACCGCCGGCATCTAGTAGGTCAAGGCCAAGGATGCTGCCCGACGTCCTACAACACCCAGGGCAGTCCCCACCACAAGGCATTAGCCCCAAGTGTCGCAAGTGCCCGTATTGAGAAACCCTGGACAAACATTAACTGAATAAACTTGTAACACCTTTGTCCTACGTAACCCTCAGTTCCAGATGAAACACACCTCCCCTTAAGCTACAGGACAGGGTGCAGACTTCATCATGACACTGTTCTGTGCATAGCTCCAGGCTCCTACCTGCATTACAGACATTCTTTGATGAATATGACCATTTTCAGAAAAATTCATCTTTCTTCAGGGATCCTATTTTCCACTCCCAAGATTTTTGTTTTTAAATTTCCTTCTTTTTATTTATTGATTTAAGTTATTTATTTTTGACTGCGTTGCGTCTTTGTTGCTGCGTGTGGGCTTTCTCTGGTTGAGGTGAGCAGGGGCTACTCTTCCTTGCAGTGCGTGGGCTTCTCTTTGCGGTGGCTTCTCTTGTTGCAGAGCAGGGATCTAGGCGCACGGGCTTCAGTAGTTGTGGCACGCAGGCTCAGTAGTTGTGGCTCGTGGGCTCTAGAGCACAGGCTCAGTAGTTGTGGCGCACGGGCTTAGTTGCTCTGTAGCATGTGGGATCTTCCCAGACCAGGGATCAAACCCGTGTCCCCTGCATTGGTCTGGGAGGATCCCACATGCCACAGAGCAACTAAGCCCGTGTGCCACAACTACTGAGCCTGTTCTCTAGAGCCCACGAGCCACAACTACTGAGCCTGCGTGCCACAACTACTGAAGCCCGTGCGCCTAGATCCCTGCTCTGCAACAAGAGAAGCCATTGCAACGAGAAGCCCGCGCACCGCAATAAAAGAGTAGCCCCTGCTAGCTACAACTAGAGAAAGCCCACGCGCAGCAACGAAGATCCAATGCAGCCTAATAAATAAATTTGGTAGTGCGTATATGTCAATGCTACTCTCTCACTTCGTCCCAGCTTCCCCTTCCCCCCTCCCCTGTCCTCAAGTCCATTCTGTACGTCTGCTTCTTCATGCCTGTCCTGCCACTAGGTTCATCAGAACCATTTTTTTTTTAGATTCCATATATATGTGTTAGCATACAGTATTTGTTTTTCTCTTTCTGACTTACTTCACTCTGTATGACAGACTCTAAGTCCATCCTATTTGTCAAGCATTTCGCTAAGGGCAGCCCAGGTCCAGAGGGAGAGGAATTCAACTACACTTCTCAACTGGGAAGTAGCAAAATATTTGCATTCATCTTTAATCTATCCTGATATTAATTCAGCTAATGTATAATGTCAGTCAGAAAGGCTGGCTAAAGAAACATTATAAACCCCAAAATAGAAAAACAGGCAGTACCCTGGTAAGCTCTGTCATTGTTTGCTTTATTCAATTAATTGAATTGAAGAAACATTTAAGAGATTTTCTTTCTTCTTCTGCCTGTTGTATCTTATACTGTATCTTATTTAGCTTCATAATCACTGGCTAATGTTGAACATTTACAACATTTTAGATCTCTGATGAAATATATAAACTCCATGGGAAAACCGTTTTCAGGGCATTTCATCAGCCTATAGGTAAGTGGAAACATCTTACATAAACTCTCAAAATATAGAAAATCTCACTTGACATTTGTTGGAATTATTTCTAATGCGAGAACTTCCTACTGCATCTTATAGCATAACTTCTTTGGATAATTTTCTATCACCCTGTACAAATCTGTAATTAGTTCCAGAAAATAACGCTTTCTGCTTCTCAAGTCTGAAATTCCAGTAATTGCCTTTGCAATGGCTTCTTCCCTACTGTCAGCTTGAAACGGAAATCAGAACAAAAGGCTTTTCTCCCCCTTCTTTAGGAAGCCACAGAATACTCCGTACAGAAGCCTGAAATTCTGAAAATGCCAAGAAAGAAAGAAAACAGAAACAGCCAGGGGATACGTTTTGCAGTCCTAACTAAAACAGTAGCGCTTTAAGTAGCTATCATATAGACACTTGATGAATCCTTTTATTATCTCTGAAAGAGTCCCTGCTGTAGCACGCTTTTGTGGGTAAAGAGCTATATATTGGTATATGCAGCTCATAATTATGTCAGCCTAACCACAGCTAACATTGACAGCCTAAAACATTAAAGATTTTATACAGCGAGTGCCGAATACAGCTTCTTTTATTAGCTCAGAGAGCAGGTATCAATTATAATGAGGTAATAAAATTTGCAGGCACTGTTCATGTCCTGCTCTGATTTCCTTCCCCTCCTTAAGATAATAAGAGCAGAAAAAGGAGAAAAATCCTCTTAGCTCTAACTTCTCACCAATTCCTCGAAAGCTCTCACTTTGTGTGGCTGGAGTGCTATAAAGCCGTTTGCTTCCTTGGGTTTTCCTGCTGGTAAATTCTTCCTTCCTAAGTAGAAGCTGCAAATTCCTGCAGCACACCTAACAAGTCTGATCGCCTGGGCACCAGGATTAATGGTTTTCATTTGCATCACCGTAAGTTGAAGGTGGCCCTCCCAAGCCGGCATCCTCTAAATGGGACTTACTGATGAGATGCGAAAGCCTCTAAAAGGGTTCCTCAACCTAAACCAATTTGTAAAGTTGTTTTGTTATTTCACACATTAAAGAAATTAAAGTGATCGGAATATAATTAGATTAATATTCATATCTTCCAAGTTGCTTTAATTCTAATATTAAAAAGATTAAATATCCACTCAGAGGATTAAGCAAAAAGTCAAGCAGTAGCAAGACATTTACATTACCTTACTGTGCAAATTATAAACCTAATTAATCTAAAGTTTCCTACAAATTGAATTGGATATTCATTCACGGGCTAACTTTAGGTACTTAAAATTCACTTCGTTATTGTTTCCTTGGTGTATATGCAGGAGCAGGGCCACGCTTCTGTGATGGACGAATCACATTAGAACGGCTTCATTTGGGTTCTAATTGGTGGAAATTAAATCTCACTATAAATTCGTGTAGGAAAAGAACCTGAAGACTTTGTAATTACGTACGTGTGCAAGGATAAAACACACTCTGCCCTCCCCATCTAGCTGCTGTACATAAAATCTCAAAAGCAATCCAGTTGCTTTTTTCATAAATGCTTTGAATTCATGTTTTCTTCTTATATTGCAGAGAATATGATTGAGAGGTTTCATCCTTGTGTTCATGGTCCATAACTAAGAGTATCTAATTACTTTGGTGTTGTCTCCAGCCCCACCCACGTTGTCAGGTAGCTAGTCAGACAGGCGAGGGTCCGCCCCATCCTGGACGGTTAGGGCTTCCCTCCCCCACCTGGACACTGGTGGTCAGAGCACAGCCGGAGATCCTCCCTCTTGTGGCCAAGGACCACCACCAGGTTTGTAGCCGTATCAGGACCAGGCAAGATAAACACGCCAGCACAGGTGGGCGCAGCCTCACCAAGACCTAAAAGGTGACTCAAGTTAACCTGGGGTTCATTACGCCATATTTGTAATAAATTAGCATTGCAGTTTCTGGCCCTACCCATCCCCCCACCCCCACCCCGGGCCCCCGCTGTGGATTTCACTTGGGTGCTTATGGGTAAGCGCCTGTGCACTAGGAGAAAAGTTTATAACCTAAAGGTGCCAATCAACTTGTCAGTCAAATGACGTAGGACACGGGGAGGGACGACCACTCGAAAAAACCCAACCCTACCCCATTGCGGGGCTGCTCCTGGTTTCCAGACAGCCCGCTCTCATCCTTTCTCGGGAGTGTGTTTTCGCTCTGCTTAATAAAACTCTTGCTACTTAAAACTACTCTATGTCTTGCGAATGAATTCTTTCCCTGGAGAGGGCAAGAAGCGAGGAAATCGCTGGTCTGCTGGTGACAACTTCACCACCTCCCTCACCTCCCAAAATAGCAAACATACTCCCAGGGACTCCCTGAAACAAGTGGATCAACTGTGTAGATTTCAGATCAAGTCCCGAAATATTAGTAATTCTCTTCTTGCCACCTAGTACTTGGGCAATGCAATGGAAACTGTCATATTTAGGCCCTTCCTGTATTCTCAGCTCTATGTTAAAGGCTTTCCCTGCATTACTGGGGTGAACTGATTGTCATTAGAACATGTTCCAATATGCCAGCTCTCTCTTTCCAAGCACACAGTAGGGTTCATTTCCTGCCAAGTGAGGTATGGTCATCCAACTCCCTTTGGCCAAGAAAAGGTGAGCGGAAGCGATAAAGGTTTCTTTCAGGCGGACGCACTGAGGAGCAGTGTATGCTTTGCTATGTTCTCTTTTTCCTCTGCCGTGGGGACCAGCAACATTTAAGAAAACAACTTTTCTATCAACCCAAGTCCTGGAGTTAACAGGATGACTCACGATGGATAGAGAATACAAGCGAGAAATAAAACTTTGTGGTTTTTCAGTCCTGAGACTTGGAGTGATATTTGTTATGTCAGCAAAGGTAGCCTATCCTGACAGATGTAACTTCTTAGGACTAACTTGTGAGACACATAACATTTAACAGATGATAAAAGGAACTCAATCTTCCTAAACCTTTATTCCCTCACCTGTAAGATGGGAATAACACAGTACATTTTTTTCCACAGCTGCTTGGGGATTTAATTGAGATAATATATATGCAATACCTAGCTCACGAAAAACGCTCAATATGTAGTAGCTCCTGGTATGATGACCACCCTCCGCCCCGTTCAGAAGTGAAACTCGGTACAAATCATCCAATTGCTGGAATGAGAGGATGGCATTAAAGGAATGTGCCGCGGAGACTGGCCAGCTATTCACTCATCCTGTTTCCTCGCTTTATGGGATGCACAGCAAACTACATTTCCCAGCCTCCCTTGCAGGTAGGCATTGTCATGGGACTGAGTTGTAGCCAATGAGATAGGAGAGGAAGTAACTTGTGCCACTTCAAGGCCTGAGCCAATGGAGCTGACAAGCGTGATCTTTCATGACCTTTCTCCTTCTGGATTGAATAATGTAGCAACACTCCAAAGGCTCTGTGCATCACGGTGAAGCCACAGAAGGGAAGGGGCCTGGGTCCCTGAATCACCACTTGGAGGAGAGTGTCTTGCTGATCAGAACACTTGTTTGGGATTTGACGTTGATAAAAAACAAATTTTTATTGTATTTAAGACACTTAGGGTTTTTTTTGTTTTGTTTTTTTGGCTGCGCTGCGTGGCTTGCAGGATCTCAGTTCCCCGACCAGGAATTAAACCCAGGCCCTCGGCAGTGAAAGCCTGGAGTCCTAACCACTGGACATCCAGGGAAGTCCCAAGACACCTAGGTTTTATTACAGTCTCCCACGCATAACGCAGAAACCTTTGGTGACTCCATTTCCCAGGAAAAGCTTCCTTTCCCACAGTAAACTAACTTAGCCCTCTCAAGGCAAGCTTTCCTCCGAACAGATTCAAACGTCAAGCCACACAGATGTTAATTTAGCAGCACGAAACAGCTCAACGAGCAGGACGGAATTCACGTCTATGTATTTTATGGCTGCGATGATGACAAACATAATGGCTACGGCCTCCTCGGGAAGAATCCTGCTCTTAGCGGTAACGGGAAAGTCTGTGACGTGTAATTTGGGAGAGTGTCCTGAGCTCGCGAGGAACGTTTCGTTTCTCCTCCCCTACTTCGCTTTTTATGGAACTTATATTGACGAACGCAGGCGGTAACTGTCAGCTCACCTGGTAAACGCCCAACGTGAGAAGTTCCCCAGTTCAGCTTGTGTGTCCTGAGGAGGGAGGCGCTCTGGGTCTTCGACGAGTCCACCCACCCTCATCTCCCACTTCCTCTCTTACCCTCACCATCTACTCTCCCCGGCAAGTTTTGCCAGATGCGTAGCGTTTTCGTTATAAATCAAGTCAAATCACTCCTGTTCTTAAAAAGCTTCAACAATTTCCTACCCAGTTCAAGTCCAAGCAACAAGTCTGGCTGGACCCCCGTCCTCCTGGCATCCACGCGCCCTCCCCTGTGTAACTCTGCAGTGTCTTCCCTCCCTGGGCTTGCCAGGTGACTTGTTCGGGGCGATGGAATGCGGTAGAAAGCACAGGTCTGCCAGTTCCGAGTGCAGGACCTCAAGAGACCTTCTGTATCACACTTGCTCTTTGCGCTTCTGCCACTGGCATGAGAAATGTACACCTGGTCTAGCCCAGCTAGGTCCCAGGAGGATGAGAGACATGTGGGGGGAGAATCACCCTAACTAAGGTGCCATGTCCCGCCTGGGGCAGAAGCCCCAGTTGATGCAAGGATGTGTGAGCAAAACAGCCGACTTAGAGACACAGAAAGGAGCCCTGCTGGGTCCAGCGAGACCAGCAGAACCGCACAGCCAATCCCAGCCTAGCTCTGCTGAGCCCCACAGACATGTGAGAAAAAAAACTGCTTGAAGCCCCTGATTTGGGGCACGCTTTGTTACGCAGCAATGGCAATCCCAGCGTTGGCCTAGGATCCATTTTCTAAGCTCGAACGAACTATTGAACTTTGCCTCATCCCCGAGTCCCAATGTGCTCTCTTTCCAACCACGCTGCCCTCCCCTAGGTTCCCACATGACATGTTTCTTCTTGCCCCGGAGGCTTTGCCTATCCAGGTTCCCTTCAATGGAGCCCTCGTACTACTCCACGCCCTTCCCCACGGCTGCCTTCTGCTCATGATTCATCTTTCAACTCAAATGTAATCCAGGAGAAACCCCCATGGCTACGCCATCTAACCTTGGCTCCCAGGTCACTCACTACGCAGAGTCCCCAGTGAGATGCAAACATGCGACAGACGTGCCATGATACTGACTCCCCTGGCGGTGCTGGATCTTTGAGGCGCCAGCCCTGGGCAGCCTCATCCGTTTAACTCAGTGGTGCTGAACCAATTTTGTGTGCGCCCTGGCGTGAAAAATTTGGCCACTGCTGCTTATATCAGCACGCTTACTTCTTTCATATCATTTGCCACAGCCTAAAATTATCCCTTGGCTTCAAAAAACTAAATGATTTGCATATATTATCTGCCCCAACCCACTGGACGAAGGGTTGGCAAAATCTGGCCCACTGCCTGTTTTTATAAATAAAGTTTTATTGGCACACAGCCATGCCCATCATTTACATATTGTTCATGGCTGCTTTCACGCCACAGTGATGCAGTCGAGCATTTGCGCGACAGAGCCCGTAGGATCCACAAAGCCTAAAATATTTACTATCTAGTCCTTTACAGAAACAGTTGGCTGATGTTTACATTAGATTACGAACTGTCAGAGGACAGAAATCTTGTTTGCTTTGGTCACTTTTGTATCTCTTGCACCTCGAATGGCACCTGCCACCTGACAGGTCCCCAATGCATGTTGGAGGATGGATGAATTGGGACTCCAGCAGACACGTGTGTTTCACTCCCATCTCCAAATGTCAGGACGGCTACAATGCTGGTGACCGCTAAGCGTCCCTTGGATTTCTCAGAACGAAAACACCGAGGCTGCCTCCCCTGGTGGCAGGGGTGCTTGGTCTGCATCTGAGGCAGCCTAGACAATTTGAGAGTTTGAAGAAACGAGACAAACTCAAAGTTCAATTTCCTCGAATAAGCAATTGATGCTTTAGAGTATAATTATCAGGAAAAAAGACGGTAAAAACCCCAACACATTGTTTAGCATACGTTATGTTAATGGCAGGTTAGGATGGCCCACTGTGCATAATTTAGCCAAACAATTGATACCAAATTTTAATATATATATGTGATTACTGCTACAGAAACCAAGCACCAAGACAAAACACAGGAGAGCTCATAATAGGCACACGTGAACTCTGAAGGCCTAATTACATCACGGGGGAGGGGAAACGGCTGCTGCTGAACCAAGCAGAAAATGGGGGTAATTTGTAAACAGGTACAGCAGAGGTCCAGGTGCACGGCATGTGTGCGGGGCTGCAGGGGCTGGAGGCCCGGACTTCCATCTGGCTTTGCAAGGATGGAGGGGGTCAGGATCACTTTCCTTAGCTGAAAACATAACCTCCAAGCCCCAGACAGGTCGGCTCCCTCCTGGCCTGCCCTCCGGTTCAAAAAAAGAGAAAGCTGAGGACCGGCTTTTCCAAGGAAGCTTTTCCACGCTTCCTTGGGTAAAAAAAGAAAAACTGATTTTCCATGTCTCCAACCTGAGGCCCTTTGCTCTTGTGTCTTTGCCTGGTGCCCTTGGAGACCTGAGTTCCTGACACTTGAGGGAGGAGAGAGAGGCCAGTCTAGAGCCACCCTGACCCCTGGACTGATGTTATCACGAGTGCTTTCCAGTTAGACGTTCTGTAAGTGACTCTCTTCTATCTGCAGCTCCTCTGTAGATGGGAGATATTGAAATAGGTGATCGTTCAGGAACGTTCTGGCTTTAAAAACAGAGTCTGTGAATCTGAATCAATGACTTTTCAGATTTTGTCCCCCTCGTTTAAGCAGGATTGCAAATCTGCTCACCTCATCATGGTCACACCTTGCTCTGGCATCATACCCAGGCAGCAGGACCCAGTCATCTGACTGCCCCCAAACATCACCGAGCACCTGGAGTAGAAGGGCTCTGGGAGGGCGACTCTGCATCTGAGTCCACAACAAACAGAACAACGATCAAAAAAGTCATCAGGGCAGACTTAGGAGAAAGTCACCAAGTTCTCTCTCATTTCTCTTTCCTCCCATTCCTTTAATTGTGGAGGGAATTCATACCTATGGCAGTCTGAGTTGTACCAGGTTGAATAATGTCTCCCCCACATTGAAGCCCTTCCTAGAACCTCAGAATATGAACTTATTTGGAAATAGGGTTTTTTTGGTAGATGTGTAATTAGTTAAGATGGGGGGCGGGGCTGGGCTGGTGTCCTTAAGAGAAGAGGAGGAGAGACATAGAAACAGAGACACAGGGAGAACGGCCATGTGATGGCGTAGGCAGAGATTGGAGTGACACGTCTATGAGCAAAGCAACATCAAGGATGGCTGGCACCAGCAGAACCCAGCAAGAGGCAAGGGAGGATTCTCCCCTAGAGCCTTTAGAGGGAAAATGGCTATGCTGACGCCTTGACTTCCGACTTGTGGCCTCCAGAACTACGACAGAATACATTTCTGTTGTCTCAGGCCTCTCGCTTTGTGACACTTCGTTACCGTAGCCCTAGGAAAGGAGTGCAGAGCCGTCTAGATAGAACTCCAGATGCTAGAGTTTTAGCCTTAAAGAGCCATTTTAGACACCACCTACAAACACTTCCTTTTTCTGGTTCAAGAAGCTGAAATACAGGGGCATTAAGCAGTTTCAGGTGACACCTCTTATCTCCACATCTCCAGTGGCTGACACCTTCTATCATATGCTTTTTTTTTTTGGCCACACCGCATGGCATGTGGGATCTCAGTTCTCCGACCAGGGATTGAACCTATGCCCCCTGCATCGGAAGCATGGAGTCTTAACCACTGGACCACCAGGGAAGTCCCACATGGCCTTTTTAATGGAAATTCACACTCAGGACAAAAGGGCTCAGACAAGGACTGTATGGTAGATAGAATAATGTCGTTCCCCACCCCCCACGAGTGTCCACACCCTAGGTGTGTCGGCTGGCTGGCACCTTTGCACATTTCCTGAGAGAATCCCTCCCAGACGCAGATCACGAGGCACATCTCTCTGGAGGGAGCCGGGCCACACTCCAGGCTGCAAGCAGGACAGTGGGGATCATTCTCACCAGTTGAAACGGAACTCCCCTTTCCCCGCCATTTAGGTCAAATGTCCAGCAAGTTTTCAATGGTCTCAGAGGCTGCATACTTGATTCTGTGCCCTCAGAAAGCTCTTTCCGACACAAAGTATGTATATCACCCAAGCACTTGGTTCGAATGTGTGATCATGGGTGAACACAGAGATCCCGCCAGTCGTTAGAATTTGAGGCAAAATCACTCTGATCAGAGCAGCTGAGCCTTCCACAAAGCTTAGCATCGTCAGCGCTCACTGGTGCTAATTTTCACCTCTACCGTTTACTGAGCAGTGACCACATATGTCTGTCCCTACACACATGATCTCACGGGTTATCACACCAACCCTATGAATTGGGCACTATGATTAGCCCCATTTTACACACGGGGAGACTGAGGGCTTAATGAGGCTAATTAAATTTCTCAGGGTCACAGAGTTAGTAAGTCGCGGGGCTAGGACTTGAAGTCAAGTCTGCTGGGCTCCAAAATCCACAGTCTTCCGTGTTCTTCTGCGCTGCAACCTGCCCCCTTCCTCGACACCCAGCCCCTCTATCAGATTCCTGCTGAGAGAGCGCCAGCTGCATCTTCACGTCTTTCAACCATATGTTTCAAAGGTACATTTTCTTTTCCTTTAAGAAGCGTCTGCTGATTGCCTAAATTGTGAGCTCAAATATACTTCCCCCGATTCAGGAGACATGTGCTATTTGGAGAGTCCTACCACTCATTCCCTTTCTTTTGCTTTATGATATCCCATCTCCTTTTAGTAGCTGATCTTCACTGAAGCCCTCAGGCCATGGGTTCGGGCCAAGAGTCAAACAGAACTCTAACTAGTCCAGGGAGTTTCATGGTCCCCGGCCACAATGACTGAGGGGACACGTGTCCAGAGAGATCCAAGCAGAGGCAATGAGTGACAGCCCTGGCCTTTTGGCCGAACTATTGGTAGCAGTGGCCAGAGGGTGATCTGTTTCCGGAATTTGCTCTGTACATCTCAGCAGGATGGGAGGGAAGGGCTGCTAGAGGGGAAAGGCAACTCTTAGAATAAAGCCAACAGAGAAGAAATCAAAATTGAGAAACGGAGAGAGAATGTTTTCTGATCGTGTGATTTAAGCACCTGGATCCAGCTATGCCTGAAGTTAGCGCTACCTCAGGATGTATCAGTGACTGATCCAAAGCAGTCCCTTTTTCTCCCCAAATCTATTTTGACTTGAGTTCAGTCCTGGCTCTAACCCTCACCCCGGGCTTAGTTTTGCCTTCAGAATCCACAAAGAACAAGTCAAACTCCCCTGGAGAAAAACATTGTATAAATCAAAAACCACTAAAAAGCATCTCTAATTTCCACTACCACGCCACCACCTCTATTCATCTGGTACCTTTAATTCACAAAGTTCCTCGTCAAGTTTCCTGGCACCCTCACGGGAAACAAATTATACAGAGATTTTTGTTTTTCTTTTTCGTTTTTTTAAACTTACATTACCATTCAAAACTATGTCTCGCTTATGTTCAGATACAAGTAGCTGAGATCAGCTCCTCTCACCTGCCCACGTGTCTAGGAAGCATCTCCCACAAAGGAAATAGCAGTGCCCAGGTATGATGGGAACTGTCTTTATAACAACAGAGGCTGTCCATGACATCACTGAACAGGAAGGCTCAAAAGCAAAGACTAAGAGCGAATCTTAGCAGACAGGCAACAAGGATGAGAAAAGAAGGGAGTCCTTAGTTGTTTAGCCATCATGGAATTCTGATTCAGCGTCCGAAAACGCAGGGACACATGAATGAAAGTATTAAAAGCTATTTTAATTTGAGCTATCGTTCTCTGCGTGGGGCTTTTTTTTTTTCTTTTGTATGTGCACGGTTCAACGTTTTATTAGATAAACGTGCATTTGAGAAACCCAGACTAAGGGGGGACAGGAGGAGAAAAAAAAATAATCTGGGCTTTCAGTTCCCCTCCCACGAATTCATCCTGCAACGGTTCTTGCAAAACCTTCTGCCCACTGGAACTGTGTGTGTGTGATTAACTGTACATGAGCCCAACAGCCTGCATATGTAGTTAATTTGCTCCAAATTTCCATGCTGCATTATAACCCTAATGATCGCTAATAATAGACAAACCCACATTTTATTGAGTAAGTAATTTGAGGCATTATGATTTTTATCGTGTGAATAGGATCAGGCTGACCAATTTACACTGGGCAGAGCAAGATAAATAACTAGAGAATCAATCTCTCCAGTAGCAGGCTCTGTCTCTTAGCGAAATGATATGCCCTGATTGGGAGAGAGGACCAGCTCTGGGCCCTGCGAGAGGCAAAAGAGTCAATGAACTTCTGTGTTCCAAGACAAAAGGTCGGGCAGGGAGTGCATTTCTACCCATGACATGATGCGAAAGACAGAGGTGAAGCCTCCACTTTGGGGAGAGCGTAGGAGAGAAGGGGCTTTGTGGCCAGCAGACACAGGTTTCAACCCAGCTCTGTCCTCCACTCATGACATGACCTTGGGTAAGTCACTGAACGCATCTGAGCCTCGACCCGTGAACACACCTGGCTACAGGTGGAGGACCTGGGCACGCAGGTTAACCAGGAGGATGCAGGGGAAGGCACGTAGCACATGGTAAGTAGACAGTGAACTAACCCTTCCCACACATTCTGGAGCAGGACAAGAGAGGTGCATATCTTTACATCCATTTTGCAGAACGAAGCAGGGTGAATTTCTCGTTCATTTTCATAAAAGAAACCACCGAGGTCCTTAAGAGAGGGGAAAACAGTTACTGGGCTCCGCCAGGCTCTCTAAACACGGATGACAGAGTGGAGAGGAAACGGAGCTTGGAAGGACGCTGTTTATCGCTTCTAGAATATCTGCCTGAAATTTGTCTAGACACTACAGCCAAGCGATTGCGAATGCAAAAAACAAAAGCATAAAGCGAAGCCCAGGACTCAGATCCAAGGCTGAGTCCTGAATCACTTCATTCCCCTGCCATCTGTGGAGATGGGGCATGTCTTTCTGAGCTGGGATTGCTCTTGGTGGCCTGTTTCTGACCCCAGTCACTTGAAATTCCGATCCCGTGTTCCCGGGTGCCGGCTCTCTCCACCCTGGCAGACCTAAGCCCTCACTGGCCTCCGTGTCTGCAAACTTAATGAGCTGACCCCCGCCTCCAGCAACCAGGTCCCTAGTGAGAGCCGGCGACACCACAAGGCTTGGGTCTGACCAGAGCAGGCCATTCTCAGGGCACTCAAGGAGTGGTGGGCAGAATCCTTCCACCGGGGGAGTAGGCACTCAGCCAGAGGGGGCGAGATCTGATGGAAGGTGACAGCCACAGGTTGGAGGACAGCAAGGCAGGGGTGACGGGGAGATGACGGACCTCACAGAGGAAGAAAGCCAAGGACTAAGAGACGCCAACCATGAGCGCGAGAACGGTTTCTACCTTTGGTTTCTTATTTAAGTTGGGGCGAGACCATGGGGCAATATTTATACTGTGTCAGACAGGCTACCTTCCATTATGATTCACGTGATGCGTTCCACGTATCACGGCACTGCCTTCTTGTCGTGGTTCTGTTACCGATAAAAGACTGAGGCCCGGAAAGGTGAACTATACTTAACTGATAACCTGCTGGTAACTAGAGGTGTCTGGGTCCACACCATTGTGCCCCAGACCCCAGAGCCTATGCTCCATCCTTCAGTGCCGCTTGGCCCCTTCCCCGGGAAAACCAACTGGGCAAGCACTGGCTACGTTACTTTCTTTCATCAGAAAACTATCCCCAACACAACCAAGGGCGGTGTGTGGAGCACAGCCCGAGAGTCTGTCAAGCGTGGCTTCCTGAGAGAAGCAACTGCTAAGTCAAGTTTGGAAGGACTGTAGCTGTGAGTTAGGTGGCCAATAGAAGACAGGGTATTTCAGGCAGAGAACATCACGGACAAAGGTCCAGAGAGCAGGGAGAGCAAGGTGAGGACACCGAGGCCACAGTCACTAGAAGTAGGACCCCTGGCTCGTCTGGCTCTTATCAAGTGTCACCCCATTCTGCCCGGCATCCTCAGGAAGTGGTGCATGGGACAGTGATACTCTGTGACACGCTGAGTCAAGAGGCCAATGTTAGGATGGCAACGGGGAAATCAGACACCTGGACCATGGACACAGCCAGGAGCAGGGGGACCGTGCCTGAGGCCCTACCAACCCCGATCTGCCTTCACTGCGGGCAAACGCATCTCCTCTGGTTCTGCGTGGCCACGCCCAAGAGGAAGCCACCCCTGCGTTCCTGGGCTGGGCTGTCCTGTGGGGACAGCAGGCTCCTTTGAAGCCTCCTCTCAGTAGATGCTCGATGGAACTCCCTTTCTGATGAGGTGAACTGGCTTCTGTGGCCAAGAGAGGAGGACATGTGAGGACCCCGGGAGGTCCTGGCTTGTCCACAAAGACAAAGCAATTTCCCTGCAAAGCCAGATGTGAATTCTGCAACCCCTGGGCAAAACTGCAGCAGTGTCCTAGGTTCAAAATAGTAACATGAGTACCGCCTAGAAAAAGAATCCCCCAACTAAACGAAAGCAACCAGAATTTTCATTCTCTTAAGTTTTTTTTTTTTGCGGTACGCGAGCCTCTCACTGTTGTGGCCTCTCCCTTTGCAGAGTACAGGCTCCGGACGTGCAGGCTCAGCGGCCATGGCTCACGGGCCCAGCTGCTCCGCGGCACGTGGGATCTTCCCGGACCAGGGCACGAAGCCGTGTCCCCTGCATCGGCAGGCGGACTCTCAACCACTGCGCCACCAGGGAAGCCCCAACACAAATATTTATAAAGGGCCAACGGGGTGCTAGTGATAAAAAAAAAAGTGTAGATGGACTCTCACTCTGCCCCCGGGCTCACTGGGGGGATACATCCTTTTTGAACTCCATGCTGCTCTCTCCCAGTAGCTAAGCTGAATTTATTGTTGAGGAGGGAAGCTAACAGAATGCTAAAAAACATCCTGCACGTGAGAACTGACAGATACTGCAGCCTGGTTTCCATCACGTGTTAATGAGCTTTTTCTCGTTCTGCAGGGAGGAACCCTTCTAGAAAAGAAATGCGGGTTTTCATGCTTTTCTTGGATGGAGAGCCTGTCCTTGTAGCTGCAGCTGGCATTTCCATTGGCACAGCCAGCTACCCAGGGGGCAGGCAGAAGCCAGGCAGAATCCTAATCTCTGGTGGAAAGAGCTTCCGACCTTGGGGCTAAAAATGTCCTAGATGAACCCGGAGGGGATAAAGCAACTCAACCTGCCCAGAAATGCAAAGGAAGCCAACCTCTCCTACTGTCCCACTAGAGCCTGATGAATAAGCTCGTGCTAGAAAGTAAGGCTGCAGGCAACCAGGAGGACTTGGCAACGTGTCCATCCTGCATCACCTGCTGGGAGGAGGCGGGGCGTGGTTTCTACAGCAGGGACCTTGTCAACAAGCAGATTTGGATTTGCACCCTGTCACTCGCTAGTAGTGTGACCTTGGGTAGGCGACAGCTGCTGGGTTCTAGTCTCCTATACCAACACCCATTCCACAGGCTTATCAGCCTTTACATGAGGAACCCCAGCCTAGTCCCCAGGGGACAGCATCTTCAATGAGAATTCCTTTCCTCCTCCAATCTCCTGGCCCTAGAAAGGTTCGTCTTTCTCTAGACTAGCCTTGTGAATCAAAACCAGTGTAGTTTCACCCGTTCCCTGGCACTTGTCAGGCAAGGAAGGGTAAAGAAAGAGGTGTTTCCCTAGAGCTGAGAGCAGACCCGGAGAAACAACTGAAGATTCCAGAGGAGAGATTGCTGTTGCTTTTCTGACGATTCTGGCTTTCCAGGCTCCTCTCTGTTCCTTGAGAGATGTAATAAACTGAAAATCGCTGAAGTAAAGCCCCAGGCCCTGCCCTGAGTCTAAAAGGGGAGCCCTGCATTCTCAACAGGGTGCCAGAGAAGCAGTAACTAGAAACACAGCTCACCCATGAGCCAGGACGTACAAATTGCCAAGCTCGTATTCCTTTTGTGTGGCTGAATGGAGCCAAGATAATGAATTGAGAAAAGGTGACTTCAAAACCACTCACTGCCCATGTGGAACAATTCCTTTGGCATCTCCACCGAACCATAACCTCTCTTCTTGTGTCTAAAATCACCTGACACTAACATCTTCAAGGTCATCTCTTCTGAGATAGAATAAACGCAGAGCCCATGGCAGATAGGTGGCATGCATGTCTATACTTCCTAACCCTCCACCCACTGCAGATATTGCTAATCAATCCCAGTACTCTTTCAATCAAGTACAGATACAGCTCTTCTCCAAACAGAGGTCCAGATAGCCACTGCCAACATAATGGAGTTGGGAAGCCTTTCCTGGACGGAAAGATTGAGGAGTATCACCATATGTTTTTCCCCTTAAACCGAAGTCTACGATAATTGAGACAGAGGGAGGCCCCGACTCTGGCACTCCAGAAGTTACTGCTCAGAGCTGCACCAGACGAAGGCTTGTCAGAAGCCTAGCACATCATTAATAATGCAGAAAACCCAGACATTTATACGGAGATCAACTGGCAATAATTCTATGGGACAAGACTGGGACTGAAATTGCCAAGTTGAACATGAAGGGCACTGTCTGAATAATGCAGCAAGAGTGATGATTTGGGGATTTTTCAGCAAAAAACAAGTACCATTTGATGGGCACTGACTGTCTGGTGAGAGTCTGGGTAAAGAGTGGGTCCAAAGGTGTGTTCACCCAGGTCGGGGGACAGCCGCAGGGGGTGTGGTGTTTGAGAGACCACCTGAGGAGGGAGAGACTTGAGCCTAGGCGATATTCAATTTCCAAATCCAAGGGATCCTACGGGGAGTGAATGAGAGCCCGGGGAGCTGGCGAAAGAGAACTGGGGAGAGAGTGGGAAGGCAGGAAAGAGAGCATGGAGCCATCTCAAAGGCACAAAGCAGACCCTTGTGACTGCTGGGCATCAAGGAATCAGCAGAAGACAGACCTTAACCAGGAACTTCCCCAAGCAAAAAGCCAAGGGACACTGGCGGTTACATATGCATGGCCTTCCGGGCTCCCGGGACAGCCCGAGGAGGCTCCTTTAAGAAGCTGTGATTTTTTGTCCCCAGACACTCCCGAACTCCCAATCATAAGACATTTCAGGAGTGGCCTGGTGCATACCCTCCACTTATGGATAAATCACAAACCAAGAGGCTAGTCCCCAGCCCCGCACTTAGGCGTCTCTCTCTCGGTCGTCTTTGAATGGAGTCCGCCTTTTGATTCGGACTGCCTACTCTAGACAGCCTAGAATTCTCCTGGATTTTCCCACCACTGGAAACCAAAGGAAGGGATAAGAAGGGACTGGGTTTTTAGCTGTACAGCCAGGGCCGGCGATTCTAGAAAGGTAACTTTTTGGTTTTGAAGACTTACTGTGGTCTCCAGTTGGTATATCCGAGAGGAATTCACGTTGCGTATGCAAGACTGAAAACACTGGGGTTGGGATAACAGGATTATAGGGGTTTTTCCCCCAAAAGTTTGTCGGTTTTATTTTCCTGGATATTAGTGTAAATGTTTAATGTAGAAAATGTGGACTAGTTAAAATAATCAGCAATACAATTAACCACTGATGTGCTATCGGTGATTTTCACACTAAGTATACAGTCATCTTTACTATCTTTCAATAATCCCATTCGCAGCTCATTTACAAAATATAGTTAATGCTATAGTTCCAGAATCTTTTATCTTTAAAATAACCACTTAAAAGACCATGCTTAGCCTAACAGACTGCCCAGGAAAATCAAAGACGTGTTTAGTAATATGATGAATAATTCCTTCATGTAATTTATGGCGTGCCGGTAAGTCAGGGCTATGAGCACTGCAGGTATGCTCTGACAGAAAAGTAGTTTTATTTTTAAATAATTAAATTTCCTTTTTTTTTTTTTTTAATAAAGGAAATGACACAAAATCATTCACTATGCTAGATATTGAAAAGATAAATGCCTTTGGGAAAGTCCAGAAAAAGATAATCATCCCACAATAGAATAAAAATCTGGGAATTAAGCCCAGAGGATTGGGGAAGCCAGTCTTAGCGATCATTCAGTGAAGTCAGGGGACAGAATATTAAAGACAGCGGCGTGTCTGACCAGAGCCCAAAGAACACGCGGCAGCTGGAGAAAAATGAGGGCAGCCGTGCACCCCTCGGAGGGGATGCCTCTTGCGTTCTGATAGTTCGCATATAATTTCATTATTTATGTAATCCTATCAAAACATATAGCAGGCCCAAATGGATGTCAGAAAAATTATTGTTCTTACTAATAATGGTGCTTTTCATTTATAGAGACTGCCTTTTTCCGAGCCAGTGAAATACTGTTAACATTGGGCATGAGGTTTTTTAGGAAAATTAATGCTTAAAATACCCCTTTAGTGTGATATGTGGGAAATATTATAGATGGGAAAGAAAGATGATTAATAGAAAAAAGGTCAAGAGTGCATCATAAAAGACGTTCCATTCAGGTCCACACCCATCACCACCAGCCCTTGCAGACCACACGGGCACAGCTGCAGCTACAAGGAGGCACCTGGCTCTTTCTACCGGGTCTGCCTTTGCCAAGACTGAATCAGAGGGGCCCCACACAGTCCCCCTGGCCGGGCCTGCCAATGCCACCTGGTTCTCACATCCCTGTGAAACGGACCAGACACGCCTGCCTGATAGTGGCACAGACAGTCCTCAGTCTGCAGGCTCTGCTTTAAAAAGGTTAAAAAGCTACAACATGGATGAACCTTAAGGACATGAAACTAAGTGAACTAAGCCAGTCGTGAAAGGACAAATACTTCATGATTCCACTTACGAGAGGTATCCAGAATACTCTTAATTCAGAGCGGCAGGAAGTAGAATTGCAACTGCCAGGGGCTGGGGGGAGTGGCAGATGGGGAGCTAGTGTTTACAATGGATACAGAGTTGCAGGTGCGGAAGATGAAGAAGTTCTCTTCTGGAGACGGATGGTGCTAATGGTTGCAGAGCAACGTAAATGTACTTTATGCCAATGAACTGTACACTCAGAAATGGTTAAGATGGTAAATTTTATGTTCTATTTATATTACAATTAGAAAAACCAAACAAATCAAAGCCCAGCAACAACAACAAAAAAGTCAAAGTCTCATCTGTGTCCAGTTAAATTGAGTTTGGGACTCAAATCTGTAGCGTTGGTAATTTTTCCTTCTCTCTGGACTTTGACGGCTGACGTATCTCAAGGTCTTGAGAATCACTGGGCCGTGGACCTCACGGAAATGGAAAGAGTCACTTTCTTCAGCCCTCTTGTAAATGTCTAATACCTTTAACAGGTGGACCAACTCGGGAAGGCCTGGAGCAAAAGGGCCTAGAGGCTGCGATGGACGGTACAAGCGTTATAGGGAAGAACAAATCTGACTCCATGTTAGATCTGTTCCTTTTCCTTTAACCATTGTGCTTTGTTGCCTATGCTTAGTCATGCTGGCTCTGTACTCTTTGTAAAAGAATGTTGCCTATAGCCTGCAATATACAGGATGGCCTATTCTCAGGGCTCTGACCTTCAAGAGTCCGTTCATGGGATTTCCCTGGTGGTCCAGTAGGTAAGGCTTTGCCTTCCAAGGAAGGGGGTGCGGGTTCGATCCCTGGTAGGGGAGCTAAGATCCCACATGCCTCCCCACAAAAACAAATCATAAAACAGGAACAATATTGTAACAAATTCAATAAAGACTTTAAAAATGGTCCACATCAAAAAATAAAAAGATTCTTAAAAAAAATAAAAAGAGTCCATTCATATAGAGATAAAAAGTTGCAGAACAGAGAATAACATTGGTCTTGCAGGTTTACAGGAACATCATGACATGACCTACGTGGACAGATGCAAGAACAAAGGATTCCAACACCAAGAAGTTTACAACAACTAACTACGCCCCTCCCTCACCTTGCCTTTAAAACTGCTTTGCTGAGGGCTTCCCTGGTGGTGCACTGGTTAAGAATCCACCTGCCAGTGCAGGGGACACAGGTTCGAGCCCTGGTCCGGGAAGATCCCACATGCCGCGGAGCAACTAAGCCCGTGCGCCACAACTACTGAGCCTGCGTGCTGCAACTACTGAAGCCCACGTGCCTAGAGCCCGTGCTCTGCAACAAGAGAAGCCACCACAATGAGAAGCCCATGCACTGCAACAAAGAGTAGCCCCTGCTCGTCGCAACTAGAGAAAGCCCACACGCAGCAACGAAGACCCAGTGCAGCCAAAAATCATAAATACATAAATAAAGATAAATAAATACATCTATTTTTTTTTAAAAAAGTGCTTTGCTGAAACCCTTCAAGGAGTTCAGGGTTTTTTGGGCACGCGCCACCTTGAGTGGCCCTGCAATAAACCTTTCTCTGCTCCGAACTCCGACATTTCCGTTTGTTTGGCCTCGCTGTGCATCGGGCATTCAGTAACACAAGAACAGCAGAGCCAGGGTGGGAGCAGCCACTTGGTGTGCTGGTCAGAACCAAACACTGTCCCCCAGGGAGACACCCACCTCCCTCCACTCAACACCCCACACGTGGGCCTTCCAGAGATGGCAAATCTAGCTGGGACTATTCCCCAAGCCCTAAACACCCCGCAAGGGGAGGACAAAACCTGTATAACTTGTGAGTGGCCCTTCACATGTTAAAGAAACCCTAGTGTTCATATACTTTCCTGCTAGATTCTTCAGAAGATTAGAATCTGCACTTACATCCAGCTGTCACGGTACTAGATGACACATGTCCTGATCACAAAAGAGGCTGGTGCGAGGCTGCTAGTCCAAGGTTTAAGGACCCAAGTGCACCATCCTTCCAAGCCAAGGAAGTGTTGTACCGGGATGGGGTATGTGATCTTTGGAGAAGCCAAACCTAACAGCGGACGGGTAGAGACGGCCCTTCTTTGTGAGCTGCTGTGTCCTGCTGCCTGGGCACATGCTCGGCCCACAGTCAGCTCCTCTGTGGCAGAGTTTGTGCAGGAACCTTAAGCCATCACAGCTAACGGGATTGCCCATGAACATCAAAGGGCAGCCTGGTGAGCGCTTTGGGGAAGAAGCGACGTGAAAAGTATTAGAACTGCTGGGTAGTCTCGGGGGCAATTCAGAAAAATTTGACAACTATACCTGTCAGCTGGCTTTTTAGGAGGTCCACGTATGCACTGGAGGAGAGAAGCCTTAATGAAGAAGTAATTATGAAAAAAAATTAAAAGGGAAGAATGATAAAAGTTTCCTAAGTAATACAAAATCATTACAATGTCCTGGCAGACATGCATTTTTAAACAATGGCTATAATAACGGAAAATGAGACTTCATTACTTATTCATAAAGTTCTGGTTAACACTAAACTCCATTTGTAACACTTTACTTTTAAAAACAGTATCTTTGGGGCAGATGCTACTTTTCGGTCACGCAATGTCACAAACAACTGTCTAGCTGGATTACGGGGTAAATTAGTGTTTATCCAGGTTCCTGTCACCCCCCCCCAAAGAAACCCGTATCTATCAACAGTTACTCCCTATTCCTCTCCCCCCACCCCAAGCCCTGACAACCCCTAATCTTCTTTCTGTCTCTGGATCTGCCCTTTCTGGGCATTTCACATACATGGAATCACACAAGCTTGTGTCTGGCTTCTTACACTTGGCATCGTATTTTCTAGGTTCATCCACGTGTATCATGCCTTTTGAATACACACCTTTCTGCCTGTGCCAGAAGGTCACGGGAGTTTGGGGACCTTGCAGGAGGCCCTGCTCTAAGTGTCTAGTCTCCTGGCCAGCAATGAGCTAAAAGCAACCTGAGCACTTTGGGAAGAGCATTCCACTCTCAGTCCCCCAACTCTTTTGGCCTCTGTAACTCCAGGGCACCCCTGCATCAAGTATGCCAGGGAATCTTGCACGTGTCTCATTTCTCCCAGAGTTTATACCAAGACGATGCGAGAAGCTGATCAGGGCTCTATAAAGCATTCCGAATCCAACAGAGAAACGCCATGCATAAATGCAAAGAGAGAACAGACATTCTTGCGTTACACTGCTCGAGAGACTTCAAGAAGATGGACGGTGGTGTTCCTACCCAACTGCTTTCAAGCTTTCCATTAGGTCAAGTGCATGCCATCTAGCTGATGAAAAGCCCCCGGGTCACACACATTCCCTCTCCTTAAAGTGAATGCACAGTTGACCATGACTGTTCTGGCTATGATTACTGCGGTTATTCTATGCGTTATTATGACTTTTTCAATAAGCCGACCGCATTGAGTGCTTGCTATATACCGGGCCCAGTGCTAGACTCTTTGCTTACATTATCTTACTGGATCCTCCAAAACCCCTACGCCATAGGGAGTAGTATCACCAGATTATTTTTCAGACGAGGAAATTTACACGCAGAGAAGGAAAGCATTTTGCCATACGGTTACAAAGCTAGAAAGCACAGAGCAGGGACTCCGTCTCCAGAGCGAGCCCTTTGGCTGTCTTTTCCAACAAACCCCCGGATGCTTCTGAGAAAATGCCCCTGACGTGTGCCGCCCCAGTTCCGGGCTTGGGGTGGGGGGCCGCTGCCTCCACTCGGCCTCCCTTCCCTCTTGGGCTGCAGCCTCTCACATCAGTGCTTATTATTTGGCATAAATCAGCCCCCCAATTACATGAATGCCATGGCCGCGAACACTTGTAATTAAAACTGGGACTGACATCCTGCAAGTCTGTTCCCTTCCCCAACCCTCTGTGTCCTGCAAAGATATTATTGGAAAGAGAATGAACAATCGTCGGGAACATATGCTTTCGGAATATAATGGGACTCAGCTCCTAGGAGGAGAGGCTGTAAGAGGGCGCTGGGACGAAATTTAAAGTAGACAGCTTTATTTACTAGCTACTGGGGCATGTCCAAGGAATTACAGAGAAGCCAACAGGCTTGATACCGACCGGGGCGTTGGGGGGCAGATTGCCAGGAGGTTCTCCCGCCCCCTCCTCGGCCCCCTCACAGGCATCGGAGCAACTTTCCACAGCTGCCCACATGTCCCAGGCACTTGCCACCCGAGCCCACCGGGAGCTGATGCCCACCTAGAGCTCCGTCCCATCTCTCCCTCCTCTCCTGCTTCGTTCTCCAGCAAAAGCAGAACGATCGGTGCTCCCTGGCCTCTGCACTCAGAGTTCCCTCTGTCTGGAGAGTACCTGCCACCCTAACTCTCTTTTTCTTTGCCTCTCGCGCTCCTATTCATGTGTCAAAGCCCGTCAATAACAATCGCTGAAATTTGTCAAGCACTTACCATGTGCCTGCAGGGAGAACTTCGCACACACGGATGGGTGGGCTCTCCGAGGACCCCCGTGAGGCCCATCCTAGTCTTGTCCCCAGGTGATCCTGGCTCCAGGATATCTCCTCGTGCCCCTCTGTACAAACTAGAGCAGGGTCTTTAACCTGAGTGCCCGTGGGTACAATTCTAGAGAGAGAGAGGGTGCACTGTGCCAAAATATTACATCTCTATTTCCACTAACCCCGGACCGAAACTTCCGTTTCCTTCATTTAAGCAACAAAATAAAATGAGAAGCATCTATGAGTTCATCACAATAGAAATTATGCTGTTTTCACCACTAGCAATGTTATTTAATGGGTTAGTTAGAACATTTATTACTAGATCTCATGTTTTAATATTTGGATGACTGTATTTCAATACAATTGGTTTCCTTTGTGATCCTGTGCAATTTATTTTACGCATTTAAAAACATTATTCTGAAAAGGGGCTTATAAGTTCTACTAGGTGCCCAAAAGGTCCGTGGCACGAACAATGGTGAAGATCCCTGAATGAAGTGTGAGGTCCAGAGCAGGGACCGAGTCTCTCTCAGCTTTGCATCCTGCATCCACCTCCCTGGTGCCATGTGGTGCTTATATACTCCAAGAGTGTTGATTAAAGGAAAGCAACGTGCCTAAAAACTCTTTTGCTGTGCACAGATCTGTAGGATGGCTTTTCATTATTTTTATAGACGTATCATTCACTCATTCATTCATTCATTCATTCAGCAAATACAGGCATAACTCTGAGACATTGCAGGTACAATTCCAGACCACTGCAATCAAGCAAATATCCCAATCACGCAGGTCACACGAATTTTTTGGTTTCCCAGTGCGTATAAAAAATTACGTTGACACTATACTGTAGTCTATTAAGTGTGCAGTAGCATTATATCTAAAAAGACAATGTACATACCTGAATTAAAAAAAATACTTTCTTGCTAAAAAATGCTAACCATCATCTGACAATGCCTGGTTGGCACAAACCTTCAATTTGTAAAAAATTCAGTATATGCCAAGCACAATAAAACCAAGTACAAGAAAATGAGGTCTGCCTGCATACAATAAAAGCTTTCTATGTGCCAAGCACTGGACTAGCATGAGAGATACAGCTTTGAACGGGACTAAAAAAACCACGTTCTGCCGTCCCTGAGAACAGTTTCTGAAGCTTCTGCATCCCCTTGGTCTTCTGTCGGTGTTGAACAACTTTGGGGTGACCTATTTAGCGACTCACCCTTCGATGCCAAGGATCCCCTTAGCTCCCTGTCAAGCTAAGCCCATCAACATATTCTTTCACTTCAAAAAAAAAAAAAATCTATGAACAGCAGGCAGCCAGCTTTTTATACTTTTGCGGGGGAATGAAACGCATCAGACCTCCAAGTGGCCACCTATGTTCCGAGATTCCAAAATGGCGGGCACAAAGAAGAAGCCACAGGATGCGTGGGAAGATGCAACACTCTTTCCTTATACCTGCATGTAGCTTTACATGACTCGCAGTACTTTCCCCTCTTTAGTGTCTTGATTTTATTGCCTCATTTGCCTGGAATGTCCCTTGGCCATCTCCCTTTTTCCACCCAGCAAACTTGAATAATGATTTGCTAATAAAAGGGATGATAACAATAGCCAATATGGGTAGATCACTTTCTACGTGCCTGGCCTGTCTTTTAATGCTGTGCTTGTATTACTGATGCATTTAATCCTCCTTAACTACCCGCTTGTGGGTACTGTTATCATCCCCATTTTATAGATGAAGGAACTGAGACACACAGAAATTTTCTCGCTCGTGGTGATGCAGTTAGCAAGGGGCAGGTGTTCATCAGTTGTCTCGTGAATACCAACGGTGTATACACAGTGCAGATGAGATAAGAAAGGCAGGCCTATCGCCATGTCTCCGATGACAAATGTGAGTGACTAGTTCCTCTCGTCGGTGGGGGTCAGGAGACAAGTGGAAGGCTAACCAGCCTTGACTGTACGCTTGGTGTAGACAGAATTACCCTACGAATTAAGTGTATTTACCCTTGTTAGACATATGAGACCATTGTGGATCAGAGAGGTTGCCTAATTTGCTTAAAACCACCAGCTGGTTAGCGGTGGGTCTGGGTTTTGAATCTGACGCAGACATGAAAGTCAAGTCTTCCACCCTTCTCTTTTCTCTTTCCACCTGACCACTAACCAAGAGCTAGAGTCAGCCCCCCGCTGTGCTCGCAATACAGTCGCACCCTTAGAGAGCAGTCTCCCTTGCTTACCCAATACACACATGGGCTGTTTCCTGAGCTCACAGATATGGAGGATACCAGCTTGTCTTCGTTCCTGCTTTGCTTTTCTCCCCCTAAAAGGGACTCTTTTGCGTCTTGTGTCGTTCCAACTTTTGATTGGGATATTTCCATCCCCCTGATTTGCATAATGAATCATATACCACCCTTGGGTCTATGGGGAACGAAAAACTTCAAAGCACTGTATTTAGCACATAACCGTTTGCTGAAAATAGGAAAGACCCCAGTTTATAGCTCTGCAGAATCAATCACTTGCTGGTTGATTTCATGTGGAGAAGGCAGCCCACATGGACTGGGTGAGCATCATATATTTGAAACAATCTCTTTGGCTTTGAAATGGTGGCGTCTTATAGACATGACCTCAATTCTGACAATTATCTATTTAATTGGATCAATACAGACAGCCCACTCCCCCAAACCACTGATTCAATTCATCAGACTGTTGTCAAATCTCTTCTCCTCTTGGGTCTGTGTAGACACAGACCAAGTGGCAATTTCTACCAAGACAGGCATGGAAGTCAATAATCTGCTTTTGGATAAAGTATCTGATCACTCACAAATTATACAAATCACATTGATTACTGACAAATCATAATGTTTACGGAGCACTATTTGGCTTTGGCTCCAGAGCATGACTAGGTATTTAATTAACAGCCGTCAGATATAATTTACACCATTACAATGACCAGAAAATGGCTGATTATTGGTTTTACGTAGTAGAGCAAACATTCTGAGACTAGCCTTGGTGAGGGCAAAGTAAGTGGGAGCTCAATGATGGACAATGAAAACCAAATTTCTTTACCATGTTTAATCCAGAAGACTCTTGAAGGCTATGGTACCTCTGCCTCCCATGAGGAACTGCCATCTTTTTGTCCTAATGGCCAGGAAAGTATGTAATGGATTTTGCTTCCCTTTTTGCTTTGACTACCAGGAAACTCAGAGCCAAGTCTTTAGTCCAAAAACAACATTTTTGAATCCTGCAGCCTAAATATGCATTTGACTTTATTTTACCTGGTTTTTATTTTTACATATAATTTATGATCTCTTTGCTATTAACCCTCTAGGCTAGGTTTTCGCAAACGATGGCCCACCTGCCAAGTCCAGCTCACCAGCCTGTTTATTACTGCCCAACTGTGATCTGCTAAGCAAACAGGCGAGGAAGGAAACAGACAAATCAAAACAGGCAATAATAACAAAAGACTCAGAGGATTCTACAGAATGGTTTTTACCGAACAAATCAACAAACAAACAAAAAAAATCAGAAGAAGAATATAATTCCATGACACATGAAATTCAAATTTCAGTGTCCATAAATAAAGTTTTATTGGAATACAATTTTACCCACTAATTTATGCGTGGCTCTTTTTGTACTACCAGGGCAGAGTTAAACAGTTTCAGCAAACCTGAAATATTTACTACCTGGCTCTTTACGGAAACACTTGTCTGATTCTTCCCCTAGGCCACCTCCAGGGTTTGTGGACCAGGCACGGGATGGATGGATAGCTCACTAGCTAGACAGCCTAGAGGCAAACTATCAGCCCAGCCTGTGGTTAATGTCAGTGTCTACATTATTCTTTCTCATAAGCTTTGGAACTAAGGGCATCCAAACTCCATGTTTCTGAGAAAAAGTGCCACTTTAGAAGAAAGACACAACCCACTGGATCCCCTTTCAGAGTACTGAGGGTAGCTGCTTTGGTCACGGCAAACCTCAAAGGGCAGGTGACAGGCCCACCGTGCCAGAAGACACATGGGTCGAACGAGGACACCTTCAGCTACTCGCAGCGGGGGATGAGTATGGGTGGAGACGCGGGAGCAGATAAATGGGAATATCAAAGGTGAGGAAAGGGAATTAACCGATGAGCATGGCCCTAAAGAAGGGCCACGGTAACAAAATCAAGCTCAGGAGTGGAAGAGCCGATTTTGGAAAAGATAAAATAACGAGGATGAGAAAAGGTACAAAGACAGGAAGTGCGGACTCCACTGAAATTCCGGGTCACGTGACCTGAGTCTCCTTTGGAAAAGTAGGTGAGGTCATCATCTAAGAATGAATGGGTGGGCCAAGGTGGGCCTGGAGTCTTGGGAAGAACGTAAGATCAGACACAGGAATTTCTTGCTCATGGGAAAGAGAGTGAACGTGAGACGGGAAGAGGATTCAGGGAACAATAACCAACCTCCTGACTGAGACAGCACCTCTGCTTCTCCCAAGTGGGAGTGGGGAGGGGAGTTGAACAGCAGTTTCAATCACAAGGGGAAGACAGAATCCCTAATACTCCATTACACCCCACTGGGGTAGGTGGTCGTACAGAAACCTTCAGCCCCCGCTGCTACAGCGTTTCTTTCTCACACATTCCGGGCCTTTTGATATAATGGTTAGCTTAATCAGAAGATTTAAAAGGCAGCTTGGAACTGGGGAAGACGCAGAGAAAAATCTCGTGGTGGGCTGTGTTTCTAGCTCTTGCTGCAGATGAGAGTACCAAAACCCAAGCAGCAACCTGGGAGCTGAGCCAGGCCTCGTCCTGGTCTTCCCTTCCCATCTGTTGTGGCTTTCCTCTAGGAAAAGTCGCCGCTCACTGGAAGGAAAATAAATAAAGAAGTTCATGTTTACCGAGGACCTACTATGCAGCCGACACTCAGGTTAACTCTTGACTCCCCAGGGCAACTTGAAAGGAGAACATTGCTACTCTTGTACAAATAAGGGAAAAGGAAGTTCAAGGGAAATCGAATAGCTTACTAACGATCACACAATTGGAAAAATGGGAAAACTGGAATTTTGAGGTGAAAGTTTGCCTGACTTCAAAGTCCTGCTTTTCCTCCTTAGCTACAAGCCCGTGAGATCAGGTACCTTATGTGATGCATTCCTGTTCTCTCTCCAAGACCCAAGACTATATCCAGAACACAGTAGAAACCCAGGAAAAGTACTCCACGCTGTAACAATCCAACAGCAGATCGCAGATGGACAGAAGGGTCCAATGGCCTCTTATACAACAAATTTGGGGGGACAGAGGCTCAGGATGACAGTAGGTGAAAGAGGAAGCTCCTTTCAGGTGACACTTAGTCATCAGTTTTCTGCCTTTCTGTCTTTGATCCCTCGAAGGTGCCTTTGTCTGGTGCAGCCATCATTCTCCTGCTTCTCACGGAGCGTTACAACATCCCCCCGGGTGCAGCCATGGTTATTCCCTAAATAAATGCTTGTTAGAACAGTTGGCACAAAATAAGGACTTGTGAAAGAGAACTGGATAAATCTATGTTGAACAAAAGTAGGAAACGGAGAGGAATAAAAGTATAATTGGGGGCCTTGGAAGCAGACAAATCTGGATTGGAACCCACTTTCTGGCTGTGTACACGTGGGACAGTGACAATTTCTGTGCCTCAGTTTCTCCATCTCTAGGATTAGGACAGTAACGTCTCCTTTGAAAGCGGAGGTCAGAGGAATTCAGCCAGGAATTGGATTGCTTTCACCAAGTCGGGGATGCTCCAGGTGAAAACATCCGTGTGACTGCAAACCTTAGAAAGATTTGCAGCGACTTCCGGATTCCCTGAAGCCCAGGGAGCAACACCGACATTTTTCAAATCGTGGAAAACTGAGGGATGATCCAAGAAAACACAGACATCTTGAGAAAATTTAAAGGCTCCAAAGCATTTTTCCGTTCACGGACCACAGAAAACAGGAAAACATTAATAACGTGTCAGTCAGTGCCTGACGGCTAGCAGAATCCTCCCCAGGAAAGTATCTTTCGGTATAAAGCATGACTCTCGCATAGCGTTTGCAGCCCGATGTGTCATAACAACCCCTCCCATGACCACCTTTCAAAGTTGACAAAAGCCAGGGCCTTCCTTTAATGGGACCAAGCATTCCCAGAAAGAGACCTTGCTCTCTGCCAGCCCCAAGACCCAACTCGAGCCGAAGTGAGGAAATGCAGGCGATCGCTCAGCTTCCCAGCGGCTCTCAGAAATTGACAGTCTGTAAATTACTGCCTGGGAAGCATATCGCATGCCAGCTGACAAAAGGAGGGGAGGAAAAAATCCTTCCAGATCGCGCAGCATCCTCTTCTCCTCTTTGGGGAGGAGGTGTTTCTGGCGCTCACGCCACTGGACCCAGAAACCACATAAAAAACATGTGATTATAAACACCTGGGAGGGAGGCAGCATGAGAACGAAAGGGAAGGATAAAGGGGACCCCCACCTTTCCCGTGGAGTAGGCAATCTGGCTAGAAAAATAAGAAGAAATGAGATAATAAAAGTAACAAATGAACCTGCAATGGCTTTGCTTCCGGGAGCTCCCATCTGATTTCAGATTGGTTCTCCAAGTCAACTTGGGCGGATTAACGTATCCACATGATGCAAAAGCCAGCTCGGGAGAGACCCAGACCTGGGCGGTGCAAGATTTAACCCTTGGCGAGTTGGCGGAGAGCGGTGTGCCCGGGTGGGAAGCAAAATAACAAGCAATAGCCCTCGTCGTCAACATGTACGTGTATCGGACGAGCTTGTGACTGATGACGGAGCTTTGCATTACTTGACGGAAAACTTGCATTTTACTCCAGAAAAACTCAGAGAAAAATAGGAAGGGGGGGAAATAAAAAAAAGACAACTCCAGGGAAGATAAAAAGAGTGATCAGAACTGAGGAGGGACAAGATAGGGGTGGGAGCAGATCTATGGGGTTGGATACATCAGTGCCTCACTCCCTACTCCCCGGAAGGGCACAACTGCTCATCGGACCCTCCTGCCCGTCCTACAGGAGGATGCAGAGGCGGGCTTATCCCTGCAGGCCAGATGCAGAGTCCCCTGAAGGCGGGGCCAGGAGAAGAGGATGGGGTGGAGATGCACGGCTGACAGGGCATGGATGGAAAGCCACCAAGTTCCTGCTGGATGGTGGTACTTTTTTTACACCTTCCTTCAGCCAGGCTTACAAAGAGGTGCCCAGTCTGCCATGGCCCATGCTGGGAGGGGATGTGACCTGGAGGAAAAGAGGACCCTGAGCTGAACACCTGCCTGCTGGCCACCGGGGAAGGAAAACTGCAGCTTTACTTCCTGCCGTGTGGAACCTCTAGTCCTCTGCATATACTGTTCCCTCTGTCTGGACTTCCCGTCCCCCCACCCCTCCATTCATTCCCACAATCCCTGACCAACCGCAACCAACTCTCAGCTTGGAGCTGCGTGGCCCCAGTACAGTGGCCACTAGTCCCATGTGGCTCTTGAAATTGATTACAATGAAGTACAATTTAAATTCAGAGGCTCTGTCGCACCGGCCGCATGCCAAGTCCTCCGGAGCGGCGAGCAGATGCTGCATTGGACAGCGCAGAGAAAGAAGACACCTACCCCTGCAGAAAGGTCCACTGGACAGTGCTGGCCGAGAGCACTGCCGAGGACTCCTGACCGCATCCCTGCTGCCAGCCTGGGCTACAGTGCTGTATTCTCAGCACTGTAGCCAGAGGGTCCCCTGAACGCTTCAGAAACGCCAAGGTCATGAGGACAAAACAACAGCAAAGAGACAGGTCCAGGTTAAGGGAGACTGAAGGGACATGAAAACCAAACGCAATGCGATCCTCAGCTGCATGATGGGTCAAACAGCAACCAGAGCTATAAAGAACAATTGGGGAGATCTGAGTAGAGACAGCATGTGAGATAATACTACTGGAATACCGTTAACGTTCGCGGGTGTGACAATGGTATTGTGGACGTGAGACGATTATGCAGGAGAATGTCCTTAGCCTTAGAAGGTGCCTGCCGAGGAACTTCGGGGTGAGCTGTTAAGATGTGTGTAATGTTTAAATGGTTCAAAGAAAAGTGGGTATGTGTGTGTAGACGTATATGCGTATATAATCACATATTATCAGATATAAAGCTATATCATCACATATATAGAGATATATATCCTGAACAACAGAAAAACCTAAAAAATATATGAAGACGTATTTCGTACGTGCTTACGCAGAGAGGGAAATACGGCGATGGGTAGAAGCAGTGTCCGTCACGAGCCCATCCTGTGACTCCTCCACTCGGGAACCTCCCGTGCCTTCCCATTTCCCTCCAAGTAGAAGGTCAAAGCCCCTGCCAGGCCCAGAGGCCCTACACAGTGCAGGCCTGCCCACTCCCTGCTCCATTCCCCCCAGCTCCCGTCACACCAGCTGCCGGACTGTCCCTCCAGTGTCTCAGGCGTGCTCCCTGCGAGGGCCTTGGTGGCCCCCGTCCCTCCGTCCTCCCTGCCAGGAATCTTCCCCGCCATCACCTGCAGGGTTGGCTTCCTCACCTCCTTCCAGCCATCACCCAGCCGCTGGCCTTCTCCCTGACCACCTTGTAAAACCATGCCCGCTCCAATCCACCCTCTCCCCCTTCTGGATTATCTCCTCCCTTCAAACACTCACCATTTCTCATCTACTCTTTCGTATTTATTAAATGTCTGTTTCTCTGCCCCACGCTGGCAAGGCGGGGGCTTGAACCTACCTTGTTCTCTGGGGGGATCCCCAGGGCCTGGAAACTGCCTTCCACAACGCCGTCACTCACGGCCCTCCCCTTTCACCCGAATCTCAAATGCAGTCCTGTGGGCTCAGGGTCAAGGCCGCGCTCTCCCAGCTCCCTCTCTGAGTCTGTCCCCTTGGGCATGGGCACGCCCCTCTGGGTACACGCTGCTCTCCGATGTGACTGTCCCTCTTGTCTCGGACATTCCGCTCATCTCTGAATCCCCAGCTCCACACTCCCGCCTGGCACCCAGCAGATGCTCTGAAAACCTTTGCTGAAGCTCCACAGTGAAAAGCCAGACTCGTAAACAGACACTTGCCTCATGGATGGACTCTTTAAAAAAAAAAAAATCTAGGCATGAGCAGGGAAGAGAGGAATCGTCAGAGAGATTTAAAGACCGAAACAAGAACAGGGGGCTGGGTCAGCAGCTCGTATAACATTCCTTGGGCTCAAGACCCGTTATTCTTCTACTCCATTTTCTTCTGAACAGGACACTGAGGTTCAGAGAGGCTCAACGACTTGCCCAAGGTCGCGTGTTAATCGACAAGTGATTCAGTTCCTCTCATAACCTGATTAGTGACAAATCTCAGTCAGCTCAGGCCTCACTCTATCCAACAACCTTCCCAGACGAGGTCCAAGCTTCCCTGTTAGGCACAGTCTCACGTGGATCTCTGCTCTACAGCGCGGACCTGGGCTGCGATATCACATTTCTTTGTATGAAGATCTGATTGGTGTCTAGAGCGAAAGCTCCCCGAAGCCGGGCCCCGTGTTTCCTTTTTTCCTCCTCACTCACTCTCCCGCCCCTGGCCCAGTTCTTGGCTCCCAGTTAGAGATCAGTGCATATCCGGTGCCTGAGTGGAAGCACCTCAGCCCCCTAGAGCAGCAGCCCCAGCCAGCCAGATTCCAGAAGCCCCCAATCACCTGCAAAGAACAGGACAAACTTGGAGGCTAGAGAGCTCCAAACGTTTATAACGCTCAAGTGCACGGGCGTTCACATCTTTCATCGAACAGCTCCAGAGAGTCCACGTGGTCAGCAGGCCTTCTGAGCAGCTACAGTGATCACTTCTTAAGTCTGGAAGAGCAAGGTGGCTGCTGACATCAACCTCGTCCCTCGGCCAGCTCCACCGATTCCTCTAAATAATACAAGACTTGTTGGCAATCAAGTTAAACGACGTTTAACGGTGAATACATCTGATCCTGAATCAGGATAACTGCATTAATGTCACAGAGCTGACTCGATACCTGGCCAAGTTGTCCCTTTTTTAGAAGGTCGGGGACATTTTTAGCTGTCCCCTCTGTCCACGTGCTGCTCATTATGCCAGTGTGGCTCCGTTTAAAGGCACTGGCACTTGTTCAGTTCCCTTCTGGTCGCCGGATGCAGGTGGAAGCCCGAGAGGCTGGAGGACAAAGCCTGGGCGGGTGCGGTGATCTGCACTCCTCCAGAGGCAGCAAACGGCAAGGTCAGAGCCTTCGGGTGAAGGCTGGGGGATGCGGGAGGGGGATGGGGATGGGGGGGTTACAGCCTGGCATTGGAAGCGTGATGAATCTGGTCCTGCATCCCAGCTGTCCTTGAGTGGCCTTGGGCAAACTGTATTATGCCTCTGAGTCTCATTTTCAACATCAGCGACATGGGAATTCCACAGACTGTGAGAGGCAGGGTTCCAAGATGATCCCTCAGATCTCCACCCCCTACAATACACACCCTTGCAATTCTCTCCAGTGTGGATAGGACCTAGGAAAAGGATGGGATAGCTAGCTCCCGTGATTGGAATTACGCTACCCAACAGAGGTGGACGGATGCTGCACATGGGATTAAGGTCCCGAAGCAGTAAGCTTGATGTTCACCCAAAGGGAGAGGATCCTGGGTGGGCCTGACCTAATCAGGTGAGCCCTGAAAAGAGACTGAGCCCTCCCTGAAGAGACAGATTAAGATGCTCCTGTGGCCTCTAAGGAGAAAACAGTCACGCTGTGACAGCATCGATGGACAGGGCCACGTGGCAAGGACCTGAGAACAGCCCCTAGGGGTGAGAGCAGTGCTCAAACAGCCAGCAAAGAAATGGGGACCTCGGCCCAAGGAAATGACCCCCGGCAACAAGCACAGCCTCTGAAAAGACCCCAGCCCTGGAAGACATGGATTTCAGCCTCCTGAGACCCTGAGCAGAAGACACAGCTGGGCTGGGCCTGCGCTTCGGACCTGCTGAGATGGTCTATACAGGGTGGAAGCTCCCGAGTTTGCAGGAATTAGTTATGCAGCAACAGAGAGGAAATGCAATGAAAGTAACCACTCCTGAGCTTGTCAGGAGGAATAACCTGCATGCAGAGTGCTCGGTAACTTTGCGGGATGAACAAAGGGCAGTTCCTATCGTGATTTACTGTCTCTATTGCTAGTAGTAAAATGATACATATTAAATAGCTTTTGTAGCCTGGAAAGACCTCTCAGTTCCATCCTGGCTCAGTCACTGGGCATCTACGGATACTGGGCAAGTTATGGGACCGTGTCTGTTTTCTCACCTGATACTAGTGCCACCCAGGGTCATCTGTCTTTTGATTAGCTCTGCAGTGAGGCTTAAGGAGACAAATAATTTCGAAATGCTTGGCCTATATGTTAAGGTTAAGACATGGTGGTGATCACAGTTAACTTCTCTTACCATTGCCTGGCCCAGAAACTGCCGGCATTTAAAGGCAGCATCCCAATGATGGAGAGGTGGGATTGTAAAGGGTGTTCTCCAAAGGATAAAACTACAGGGGCACCGAGGGAGAATAAGGCCAAAATGAAGTTTCCTTTAAGTACGGCAGGGTTTCATGGGATGTATTTTTAGACAGAAAGGTTAACAGAAATACCAGGCACTGGAGCAATCTTACCTGATTGGATGGTGTCACCATTTCAAAGGATTCCCACATGGATTTCAATCGTATATTCATTCATTTGCTCAGTCATTCGCTCATTCATTCATTCATTCATTCAGTGCTTAAAGTGTTTCAGGCCCCAGGCTTGAGGCTGAATCTTCAGCCCACATTCACTGAGCGCCAGAACCCCATCTCCAGGGAACCGCTGGGCATCAGCCCTCAGGCTCAATCTCAACACACCCCAAACTCAACTCTCCTTCCTCCCTGTGCTTCGCCTCCTTATCTCAGGTAACAACACCATCCTCCACTCAGTCACCCAAGTTAGGGACCTGAGATCCGCCCCCAGTGGGACCAAGTCCTGTCAATACTGAATCCTAAAGATCTCTTGAATTGGGTCCCTCCTCTCCCTCCAAGGGCATACCCTTAGCAAGATGCATTAGTTTCCTCCTGCTGCTGTCACAGATTACACTAGCTTGGTGGTTGGAGAAAACCACAGAGCTACCCTCTTCGAGTTCTGGAGGCCAGGAGGCTGAAATCAGGTTCGCTGGGCTAAAGTCAAGGTGTGGGCAGGGCCAGGTCCTTCTAGAGGTTCCCGGGGAGAATCAGTTCCCTTGCCTTTTCCCGTTTATAGAGGCCACCTGTATTCCTGGGCTCACGGCTCCTTCCCTCAATCACTGCAAGCTTGTGGTTCCATCATCACGTTTCCTAATTCTGTAGTCAAATCTTCCTCGGCTTCCATTACAAGAACCCCTACGATTACATTTGCACAACCCCCCACCCCTGCCCATCGCGCCTCATCTCAAGATCCTTAACTGACTCATTCACAAATCCCCTTTGGCCATGGAAGGTAACATTCCTGCAACCTGGGGATTAGCACAGGGATACCCTTGGGTGCTGTGATGCAGCCCGCCCTATAAAGCCTGTGTCACCTCTCCCCTGAATCACTGCAGTAGCTACTAACCACCATCCTGGCTCACCTTCTCCAGTACAGCCTATGGAAAGCAGCCAGTGGTTATTCTGAAGGCCTCAGGGCCGCCCTGTTTGCTGTTCCTTCCGTGTGGAACACCTTTCCCCAGTTGACATGATGGCCCTTTTTCAGGCCTTCGGCTTCCTGGGGATGCTTCCCCTGATTATTCTATTGATGGAAGTCCCCCCCATTACTATTCTCCATTACACTGCCTTGTTAATTTCAGGCACACGCCGGACACTTCCTGGAATGTGCTTGTTGATTTCTCCATTGCCCTTTGCTCTCACTAGTAGGTAAGTTTTGTGAGCACATGGCCTTGTCTGTATCATTTACTGTTGTGTCCTCTTTGCTGAGCACAGAGCCTGGCAGGTGACAAGGCACCTCTGGAAGGCAGAAGAGTGGCCCCCAAAGACGTCTCCACCCTAATCCCTACGACCTGTAGATATATTAGGTCACGTGGCGAAGGGAAATTAATGTTACAGATGCAGATACCGTTTCTAATCAGCTGACATCAAAATAGGAAGATTATCCTGGATTATCCAGTGGACCCGATGTAATCACAGAGGTCCTTAAAAGTAGAAAAGGGACTCCGAACAGACAGCCAGAAGGATGTCAGTGTGAGAAGGGCTCGGCCTGATGTTACTGGCTTTGAAGATGGACAAAAGGGGGCCCAGAGCCAAGTGGGAGGGCTCTCTCTAGGAGGTGAGAAGGGCAAGAGAACAGATGCTCCCCCAGAGCCTCCAGAAAGAGTACAGCCTTGAACACACCTTGATCTTAGCCCAGGGAGGCTCGTGTTACAGACTTTTGCCATATACGGAACTGTAAGATCATAAACCTGGGTTGTCTGAGATCCTAAGTTTGTGATAATTTGTTACGGCAGCAATAGAAAACTAACACAGTGCCCCACAAATATTTGGAGTGAATCGTCTATGCGCCAGTAAAGGTCAAGGGTTGCCCAGAAACACCAGAAGCTAGAAAGGAGCAGGGAAGAATTCTCCCCCAGAATTTTCAGAGAGAGCAGGGCCCCGCCCACACCTTGATTTGGAACTTCTAGGCTCCAGAGCCGTGAGGCGATGCCTTTCTGTCGTTCTAAGGCACGTAACTTTGTGGCACTTTGTTACAGCACCGCAGGGGAACTCATAGATCAGGCCATCATCTGTGGCCACAGGTGACCTTGCTCCTGTGGCTCTGGCCTTAGCTTGGGTAGTAAACGATACTGGGGAATAGTGTGTTCCTTCTCCTCCCACGGGTCAGCAAGCAGCCGTGAACTTGGTTCTGAGACAGGCTCTTGGGGACCTTAGCTGGGGAGGGAGGGAGTGGCATCAAGAAGCCAAAGGTCGAGCTTCCCTGGTGGCGCAGTGGGTGAGAGTCCGCCTGCCGATGCAGGGGACACGGGTTCGTGCCCCGGTCCGGGAGGATCCCACGTGCCGCGGAGCGGCTGGGCCCGTGAGCCATGGCCGCTGAGCCTGCGCGTCCGGAGCCTGTGCTCCGCAACGGGAGAGGCCACAACAGTGAGAGGCCTGCGTACCGCCAAAAAAAAAAAGAAGCCTCAGGTCCACAGGCAGAGAACAAGGTGGTGCTCAGAGCAAAGAGTGAACCTCAGAGGAAAGCAGGAAGCTTCTTAGCTTCCTTAGCCAAGACTCAGTTTCCTTCCTCAGAGGGTAGTTGAGGGTTAACTGTGCGTGTGCCCGGCACAGGGTCTGGCGCTAAAAGGTCCAAGTTTATGCTGTCCCCTCCTCCTCTCCACGAGCCACCTCACTTTTCTTAAATTCAAGTGAAAACAACAGCAATAACTTCTTTCTGCAACATAAGAGGAGACCTCTAAAAGCATGAAGGCCAGAAATAAGCTGTGGACTTAAACAACCAAAAAAAAACAAATTTGCAAATAATCAAATCTCACCTAGGTGCGCGCCCCCAGCAAACTGAAGGAAAACGTAAGTCCCTGCTGTGCCTCTTTATGACCTGAGGTACGCGGAGTCTCTAATTTAAGGCTAAATATAAAACTAAAACACACACAGCTGGACTTTCAAGTCTTTTCCAAACACGTTTAATACCTTCCCGTGAAACTCCCCAAATCCAAGCAGCCCTCACTTTGCACCAGTATAAACAGAAGTTGGGGCAGACGGAACACACGGGCTTCAAAAGGATGTTGCAGAGGGAAGAGGGACGTCCGAGCACAGGGCGTCCAGAGGGATCGGGATGCTGACGCATGCTCACTGTCACATGGAGTCCTCTGCCCACCATGCCTATAATGGGAACCAGCAGAGCCTGGCCGGTGGGCCACCGCTAACAGGGTCTGCCTCTGATGGCAGCTTTTTCTGTCCCCGTGTACTTTTCAGCTCTGCTCCTGCACTCCTGGGGGCAGCAGAAAATGAGAATGATTCAAGTCTGCTGGGCAGGTATGAGTGGATTCCCTGTTATCCCAGGAATTCTCCCTGGGGGAGGTGGCGTCCATAATACCGGGCCACCATCTGGTATTGCCGGGTACTCTTATTCACTCGACAGTTCTACACGGAGAGTCATCTATGTGCCGGACGCAGCTCTGTGTGTTGCACTGGGAAACAGCAATGAGCAAGTCGAACAAAACCGGGGGCCACAGCTCGAGGAATCACCTGCTTCAGGTAGAAGGACAATAAAGATGACGGCAGAGTATGGTTGGTGATGTGCAAACAATCATACAGGAGACTGCGGCGTGGTGAGGACGGGTAGCGCTGTAGCATGGACAAGCTCTAAGAGGAGGTGACAGGCGACAGGCACCTAGAGGGTGCAGAGGACTCAGCCACACAGGGCTACAGGGGAATAACTTTCTTGACAAAGGGAAGAACAAAGAGCAAAGGCCCCATGACAGCTCTCAAATCTGCCCCAGATTCCTCCATATTCCTTTCATCAGGAGGCACAGCCCACGGCCTTCCCTTTGAATCCAATGGTTTCGGGACTGCTTCCCCCAGTGGTGTACAGTGGGAGTGATGCCCTGTGACATCCGGGGCGGGTGAGAAAAGCCACGTAGCTTCTGCTATGTTGCTGAACACCTGCCTTACGGGGATGCAACCAGGCTGAGACCGCCGTGCTGGAGCCCAGCTGAGCGCACCCTTCCTGCTAGCCCAGCAAGGCACTGGACCTGGGGGAAAAGCCATCTTAGACCCTCTAGACCAGCCTCTCGCGGACTGAACACCACTACGCGACCCCATATCCACCGCTGTGTGGAACAGGAGATCCAACCAGCTGAGCCCTATCCAAAGTCCTGACGCAGAAAATCACGAGATCTGATAAAACAGTCACTGTTTCAAGCCAGCAGATTGTGGGGTACTTTGTTTCTCAGCGATTTTTTTTCTTAGCGATAGATCAATGAAAGAGGCCCCAAGCTGATAAGAGGACGATGAAATGAAACATACATGCGAACTTCCTGGCACAGAGTGGGCTCGCAGCAAATGCTAGATCACATTCCTTGTGACAATAGAGTTTGATTGCCTTTCGGTTTCATTGCCTATTTTTACACTATGCTGCATTAAATCATAAACTACAGGCAGCTTACCCACGTCTGATTCTTACTGAGCACTTGGCTTTATAGAGCTCTCAAGGTTAGAAAATGACAAACACGTAAACTGAGGCGGTTTCTCTTTGCTCTCCACTGAGGAGGGTTCTAGAAGGAGGTTCGTCGGTGGGAAAGAGTGTGGTCTCGATTGTTCTGCTCCCGACATGTGTTTCAAGACCCCGCGGCGCACACACTGTGGCAAGCCAGGTGTGTGTGCCGGGAAGTTTTTAAATGATTTCCTGAGCGCTGTCATTCTTCTTTCCTCAACAGCATGGATTTTTGAGCTCGAATGCGTTTCTGCACTAAGGAGAACGGACGGTCTCCCTTGAAATGTTTCCTCACGGAGTTATTTTTCAAATCAGCCTCTAGAAGAGGTTGGAGAAGTTACTGACCATGAGCACGCATTTCTGGAGCCAGGTGGGCCTTGGTGTGAAACCTGGATCCTCCCTTTACAGCTGGAGAGAGACTGGGCATGTGGGTGAACCTTTATAGACCTCAGTTTACTCCTCCGTGAAATGGGAATAAACACAGTGCCTCCCTCCCAGTTTGCTCGTGAAGTTGAAATGAGATAGCGTCTGTGAAGCCCTTAACAAAGTGAGAGCTCAAAAGAATGGATCTAATAAAAACGGTCATTGTTACTTCTGCTGTGACAGGAGTTCTCAGATCTAGCAAGTAAAAATACAAGACACTCGACGACGCCTGAAACCCAGATCAACAATGAATAATGTGTTGGTAGAGTACGTCCCAAATATCCCATGGGATAGACTTACACTAAAGTCATTCACTGTTCATCTGAGATTCAAATTTTACTGGGTGTCCTATATTCGGTCCTAGATTATTATGATTGTTATTCACCATGACAACCCACCCCGATCGCCTGCGTATGTGCCTCCCCGAGACCCCTGATCACACCGTCCCCCGTTTTCTCATCTTTAATAAAGGCTCGCATCTCTTGTGTTCTCCCCTCCAGCCGCACTGTGGACTGCTAGGAATTAAGACAGGCCAAGGGGCTGCTCTAGAAACGCAAACCCTGTAACTCTTTCTGGAGCGACAGCGCTGCAGTTATTACATAAGCAACTCTCTACAGCAGCGTCCTGAGCTTCGCCGCAGAGAGGCTGCCGTTTGTACCATTTCCAACCTCCTGCTGCACGGCCTCGCCTCCCGCTACACTTCCTCCCTCTCCCCTCCTTTCCTACGCCTGAAGTCTGGCTCCATCTGAAGTCTCTCCCCCTGCCCTCGGCTCTTTTTTTTTTTTTTTTCCCACGTAATATAGTGTAGTTTATTACATAAGTGATTTATCGCATGCACCTTAATGTATAAGGAGCGAAACTTGCTTAAAATAAACCCAACTGAGAGGATAATCTCTATGGGCAGAATGTACTTGGACTTAATTTCTCTACTGGGTATTACGCACTATATAATTGCCTTAAACAGAAGCTGCACACGCAAATTTAGCTTGGCACCGGTATCTGGCTTCACAGAACACTCAAGTTACACGCTGGGTTTTGCTACAAATCCTTCACTCCACCAGAAGAAACTCAACAGCATCCCTTAAAGAAGTTATTCAGCCTGACTCCCCCGCTGAGATGGGGGTAGGGGTGGGGGAGGAGCGCAGCTGATTGTGGGCTGGATTTGTGTGTGGCCGGGAAAGGCCTTTGTCATGGGAGAAGAGGCAGAGCTGCCAGCCTGTGTCTAAGCAGACTGGGCTGGGGACCTCAGCTTCACTCCTTGTTCAGGTGTGTGTTCAACAAACGAAATTGCTGCTCCCTGGCTGGCACTGGATGTAGGATATATGTTTAATTAAAGTTGATCGCGCTTTGTCCTTCTTTCTCCTGTGGATGAATTAATCAACGTGTTCATGTATTCACTGACTCCTTCACACATTCATTCATTCATTCATTCCACAGACACTGAGCTCCTCTTGAGCCCCAGGGCAGTGGTGGGTCCTGAGCTTCAGGAATAACAGTGAACCACAAACAACGCCTGCCCTTACCGGGGTGACAGGCGGACGGGGGAGATGGGCATTAATTAAATCATCACACAAAAAACCGCACAATGACAAATGGTGACAGGGCAGTGGAGGAGAGGTGCTGGGTGCTCTGAGAGCCCCTGGTGGGCCTGGAGAAAAACTCCTCAAGGAAGCAGCTTTCAGAGAATGTATGAGTTCCCTTCAGCTGCTGTAACAAATTACCCGAAATTTAGTGGCTTATTTTCTTACAGTTCCGTAGCTCAGGAGTCTAAAAATGGGTCTCACTGGGCTAAAATCAAGGTGTCGGCAGGGCTCTGTTCCTTTCTGGAGGCTCTAGGGGAGAATCTGTCTCACTGTCTTTTCCTGCTTCCAGAGGCCGCCCGTATTCCTTGGCTCATGGCCACCCCCCCCAACCCCCGTCTTCAAAGATGCCAACATCAGGCTGAGCATTTTTCACTCGGCCATCTCTCTGGTCGTCACTCTTCAGCCTCCCTTTTCCCCATTTAAGGAAACCTGTGATTACTGTGGGCCCACCTGGATCATCCAGGATACTCTTCCAATTTTAAGGTCTGCAGATCTGCCATTTTAATTGCATCTGCGACCTTAATTCCCCGTTTGCTACGTGACCTCACATATCCACCTGTGTAGGGGTTCAGATGTGGACATCTTTGGAGCCATTATTCTGTCGACCACAGATGGGATCTAAAGAGCGAAAAGGAGGAAGAATATTCCAGGCAGAGGCGGAGCTTTGTGAAGTAGGTGTTGATGGCAGGGATGCAGCTGGGAAACAGAGTAATGGGGGTGTAGGGAGCTGGGGCTAACTGAGGCTGGAGAGGTGAGCAGGGCCAAACCCTGCAGGGCGTGATAGGCTACAGGAAGGAGTCTGGGCTTCATCCCCAAAGCACGAAGAAATCTTTTAAACATTTCTATCAGGGGATAAGATGCTGTGCTGTACTGAATCTAACACTATAGATGGCATTATTTATCTTGCACTAAAAAAATAAGTATGCCAATTAAAATACGGCACAATACTTTCTTATTACTTAGAATTTTTATTTTATACTTATTTTTAAAGAACTCCTTGAGATTTAATTAGACCTCTATTTTTGTCATAGGTAACTCTTCCGCCTATAATAAAAATAAAAGCAAGGAAAACAATAAGGCATTCCTCAAACTTCTTCACAGTAAGTAAGAATCTCTCTCCCCTTAATAACATTTTAACTCTGAATCAACGATGCCCATGTTCCTCCATACGCTGTCATCTGTACCATCAAAAGCAAGGGTGATGCAGCCTTTTTTAGAAGAATCCATTGAAAAAACATGAAAACCACTGGTGCTGGGCTCTCAAGCTGGCTCTACAATTATGCTGAGCAAACTTACTTTTGCTTCCCACTTCCAGAATGTTGCTACACCCGCTTGCCCCTCCACCCAACAACCATTTGTTTCCTAGAAGGTTCCAGCATCATCTCTGGGATTTCCTTCCACGCTGTGGACACCTACTGTGTAGGTTTCATCGCTGGCACTTTGGATGTTTCTTTATGCAGAGGCAATGACGAAACATCACTGCTGCCTGCCTCAGGGGGCCTTTGAGACGTGCACGGATTTCAGAGATGGTAACGGGAGAGAATTTCAGAGATGCACCCTGAGGTCACATTGGCGCCTTCAAGGGGCCCTTCAACAGAAGCAAGACTTGTCCCTACGTTTCAAGGTAGAGGTTGACAAACATTTGTTAATGACGATTAAAGGGCCTTTCATTTATTCTGAGCACTGTGCTAGACACTTTCCTGCCCCATCAAGTCATCTAATTCTTACCACAAATTCTGGAAGGAGGAGGTATTATGATGCTACCCATTGTACATATTAAGAAACTGAGGCTTAACTAAATTAACCCATCTTAATAGCTCCCAGATCATATGTAGTAGAGCCAAGATTTGAACTCAAAGTGACTCCGGGGTTAACCACCGTGCGTAACCGTCGCTGTTTCTATATATTTGTCTCAATCCCTCATCAAAAAAGTCTTGAAAATCACGAGCTTCCCCAAGTCCACTCCACGAACACGCGTGCAGCACCTTCATGCAGGCAGTGGGCTCTGTGCTGGGCCTGAGGACAAAGCATAAAACCCACTGATCCTTCACACGAGAAGCTCAGAGTCCCACGCAGAAGGCAGAGAGGTTGCCAGCACTTGGGACGGGAAGGGGAGATTGACGTGCATGTCCACACATGGTGGGGGGGGGCACAAGCACGAGAGGAAAATGTCCCCGTTCGACTCACATGGTGCCAATTTTTCTTAAAGAATTTTGTACGCTAAACATTAGGTTGCAAAAAATTCAGAATTTTCCAGGCCGGCAGCGTGAAACCCGCATAGAAAATCTATTCCAGTTTCCACCCCATGCCTGGTTGACCTCACAATTGGTATCCTCCCTCAAGCCAGCCTGAATATTTCTTTCTAGGGGAATAACAGATAGAAAAGGGTCTAGGAGGGATGGGATGGGATGGAAAGACATAAATACGTGTACAAATCTCCCATACATTAGCCTTAGTGTGTGATCAGTAATCCCGAGTCGATTGTACAGGCCCCACTGTATACACACGCTATTCTTCAGGCGAAATGCAGAAAGAACTAAGGACTATGAAAGTGCAAAAATAAAATAAAAATCTGGAATGGGAAGTTGGGGCCCATATGGATATACAGAGATAACAGTGAGCCTATTTTTTTTTTTTTTTTAAATCCTCTTGAAGGTTACCAGGATAAGAAGGAAAACAAAACCAAGCCACACAGATAGATTATCTACAGACACAAAAGGCACATTTTCTCCCAAGCTGATACTGGGATGGTTTTCGGAAGATGATCCCATACTAGAAAACTTCTTGCTAGGAGGACTCACTTGGGAATCATTTAAAATTTCATTTCAGTTCGGTTTGGGGTCTCTGGGAAAAACGGGCGGGGATAGGCAACCTCCTCCTCTTCTTCCCCGGGAAGAAAGCGCCCTCCCCTGCCACCCGCAGAAACCCCTCAAACATACGTCTGTGCTGAAGAGCGGAAGACTGGAGAAACAGATGGCATAACGACTTCAGAATCTGACAGCCCGCCCCGCGGCAGTGCTGTCGGTAGGCAGGACTTGCCAGGGATGCACATTTGAGCGAGGGGCTGCCAGGCAGAACAGACCCACGCCTCGCCCTCCCACCCGTGTGAGATGCCGGTGTTTGAAAACAAGCAAAATGCTTTTTGCGGGGGAAGCGAGCGAGGACGCAGCTCTGCGGCACTTACGGCACATATGTTGCAGACCGGGGGAATGTTTTGCAAGCAGTGGCTCTATAAACAGTGCCTACTTGGGGTGTTTTTCCACACGAGGCAGGTGGGGTGCGGGCGGGGAACAGTCGGCAGAATTGCAGAGCACACTGTTTTCATGGGCTGTTTACTTTCTGTTCACTGTACCTGTCCCTATGGGCCTGATCCACATTTGGGGGATGTGATACACACAAGAAGCTCCCTGAATCAACACAATCTTAATTCTAATCCACGTAGTGGTGTGAACTGACAGCTGTCTCTTAATCTCCTCTTCTTCCAAGTTCATTAGGGAGGATAGGCAGGTGCGGGGAGAGACAAAAAGGGAAAACGGAGCTGATAATTATGGATCCCAACCCATGGGACCCTCTGGTCTCGTGCTAAGCACCTGACGTATGCATCAACTCACTGCAGACTCAGCGAACAGTTTTACAGGTGGGGAAGTCGCGGGCTCAAGTGTAACCAAAAATCAGGGTAACGTAACAGGACTCGGAAGAGGAGAGCCTGGACTTGGAATGGAACGCTGTTGTGCCCTTTCTGCTTCATTTTTTCTGCCTGGCGCTTTCTAAGAAGGTAGGAAGCACATCCACATGGTACCCAAACCATAAGGCGAGATCTGCTTTCTAGGAAGCATTCAGCTATAAATGGGCCTATGGCATCGCCATAGGATGGCTAAAGTCTGCCCTTTTCAAGGTTCCTGCCTCTATCCACAAGTCTTCCAAATTTCCAAATGGAGAGTTTATTTAAGGAAGATGAGAGCATTCTCAAAAAAAAAAAAAAGAAATCTATACAGGAGCAGGCTTCCCCTGAAGGAGCCACGTTCTCATCTCATTTTGTCCAGACAACTTTGGGGATCTGGATTTTGCATCACCAGTTTCCCCTTCCTTCGGTGAAATGAAAATGTCATTTGCTCAAAACCACTGTTTAAGGCGCCGCCAGCCTCCACCTCCCTGCAAATTCGCAGCAATCTCGTTAATAAATTAACCCAACTGTCGGAGACGTATAAATGCAAAATCATTTGGAAATGGTCCCGTTTAAGAGCACACAGTCTCCAAAACCTATTGCAACATTTTATAGTTCCTTCAGGCCATCTCAGGTCTCCTTTACACTTGCAGTGGTGCCCCTTTCAATTTGCATTTAAAAGGCAGTAAATTGCAGGGTTCATAAACATTTTTAGAGTGATTTATTGAAGACGGCGATGTCGGTGCCGTTCTTCACACTTTAGCAGTCCCGAGAATCAAACGCTGGCTGTATGTGCAATCGTGCTGTCCCCGTAAACCACACAGGAACAAGCCAGGTTGGAACTTTATCATTTTCTTTGCTTTGCTCTCTTTCTTTCTTTCTTTCTTTTTTAAAGACAGCAGCAGCCATATTTATTGCTCAGTTAGAAAAAAAAAAATCTCATTTGAATCAGCTTCCAAGTCCTAACTTGGGTTCTGTAATTTACAAAGAACTTGGATTGTCATTCAGCATTGTAGCGTCGTGAAGAAGTCACTCTTTATTACGGCTGAGGACAAAAAATAGAAATACAAATACAAAAAATAAGGAGGGCTTTCTTCCCAGCTTCCCATTCTGTGCCCTGCCCACGTGCACCCTTCTCCACGGTGGGTTACAGACAGAGCTAAGGCTGGCCACCGTGCTTCTAGATAGCTCTGTCTTTCTTTCTTCCTAAAAACTTAGAGCAAGCGTTGGGCATGGGCTTCGAAAGCTCTTATTTGAAAATAATGTGAGCAGAGAGATGCTGAGGTCAGAACATACTTGTGCTACTTTCCAGCTAAGTCACAAAAGGCGCTGCCAGGAGCCAAGCCAAACTGTTTATCTAAGGGCAGAGCGAACTCCTTGGCATCCTTTGGTCTTTTTACTGGGCAGGGGGTGGGGTGTGGAACGCTCCAACCTTTTCTATGCATAAAGGAAAAGGAGAGAGACTGGGAGAAAAAAAAGAAAAGAAAGAAAGAAAGCAAGAAGAAAAAAGCTTGCACCTCATCTGCCCTTCCAGTGTCCAGAAGGGAGTATTTCTTTCCACCTTTTTCGCATTATAATAATGGCTTCACAGCTCCTGAAAAGGGCCCTGGTGCATCAGCAAATGGTGCATGACACGGCGAAACCCTGGGCTTTGTCGCACCAGCTCCCTCCAAAGAAAGTCCTCCTCTGCCTTCGTTTCCCTGCCATTAACTGAGATGAAATGAGTTTTTCCCCCCTTTTGATTCATTCCCCCGCCCCCCACTGTCTATTACGGTGTGACGCGACTGGGCTTCCGGGCCCATTATTTCACAGACGATTCTTTTATTCTGGTTTGGGAGTCCGCGCCTGCAAGGTTATCTGTGCGCAGAGCAATGCCGCGGTCCTCGCGTTCATTTTTGAAATCTGATCTCATTGATAAGGACAAGACCGTTCGCATTGCATTTGTCAGATAAGGAGCTCGGGTGCTGGAGTCATAATTTTTATGACTTTAGTCAGGGCTCCCTGTTAAAATACGTCAACCGATAAAAATGCAAGTATTATAAAAATAACCTTTGTATCAAAAGTGTCGTCCTATCTCCTCCTCCTTTTTTTAGAAAAGCACATTACGTCCTTTTTCACATCAGATGCCTGTTTCCTGATGTACATTTTTTACAAGGAAATATGAACCGGTCTTGCTACCCCCAGGTCAGCCTTCAGCGTGCTGGGAGAAGGAAAACAAACAAACAAGGCGGCTAATGAGGAAAGAATCAATGTCGTGCAGTTTGTCTGAAAGGGGCTCTGGTTAATTTCCCTCCGATGGTCTATCGCACAGTGGAGAGGGAACGGGTCCCGATCCTAAGAAGTAAATGAATCAGGTCCATGGACGCTCGGTCCCCTGAGCAGAGTCAGAGAACATTTAAGGACCAGGGTCCAGCATGTCCCCCGTGGCAGGACTCCGGGTTCTCCGGGACAGGACTCTGCTGCCAGCTTGCCCAGGGGGCATATTAGGCATTGTTCCCACGAGGGAAGTGGCCAAACATACTACGAAGAACACCCACCCCTATCGGACATAAACGGGAATAGGAGAGGTCGGCTGGCTCCATCCCGGAGAACAGGCTTCTCGCAGGGTCTGATGCCATCAAAGCTGCCCCCCTGGCAAAGCCACCCCCCACATGGAGGTGGCCATGGAGCCCGGTGAGTGTGTTACAGAAATATTAGCGCGAGGCAGACTGCCGGAGCCCCTGTGTGTTTCCATCCCCACCCCTGGTGGCAGCCACACAAAGACGCCGGTGACAAAACCAAGAGACAGCCACGGGCTTGCGAGTGGCGTGCCAAGCCGCACGGCACAAGGTCCTGTCCCCATCCCTGTTCGGGGGCCCCGTACACCCGGGCCTGCAGCTGATAACACTGTAATAGCCCTCCTTTGAGGACAGAGGCTCCGGCGTGCTGATTAGTCATTTATCACACCTGGCAGCCCTGCTGAACTATAATTACTCTTCTCTTATCCTGCCTCGCTGTCATGTCCGAGAGGAGAGGCGAGGCACAGTCCCCAGTTAATGACACATTACCCTCTTGACAAGCACTTAAAGGTTTTATTGTAAATATGCAAGATAGAAAACATCCGAGATTCCCATTTTAATTATAAAAAGCAATTTCAGGGCCTCCCTTCCCCTGTGTCCTCCCACCCCACCTCCCCGACCCCCAAATAGTAAAGTTTCCCTGCCTTATCCTCTCTGCTTACCGCAAACAAACTGATTTTCCCTTTGTCACGTAAACTCATTGCTACAAGTTAACTCAGTATCTCTCCGCAATTATCAGACATATTGCCTATGAAATTGGTAATTTAAACACACATCACACTGCCACAAAAGGTAAATTTCCGCCCCGAAAGAAGGGGAAAATGTGCATTTATATGAAAAATTATATATGAAAAAAAGCCGAAAATGCAGCATAAATAGTCCGGTTTTCCTCATCGGAAAGAGAGGGAGGAAGTCATTGAATTTTTTTTTTAATATGAGTCTCTAACTGAGGCTAAAGAAAATAGATGGACATATTTTTTTCATAAACTAAAAAAACTGGAAATGTGTGGGTCGTTAAATCCTGATTGCCTACTTATACGATTTGGGGAGAAAGCCAACTTAGCATTCAGTGATTCCTGGGGCTACTCTTACCTCAAGGAGCGTTCAGAGGACACTTCCCGCATGGCAAGGGGGACCCTGGCAGGCTCACTGCATCTTGTCACCTTCCAACTGATTTTTACGAGGCGATCTTTCTGTTCTGTGCAGCCTTGTTGGTCAGGCTTGAGGCTGCCGTGGGCAAACTTTGATAAGAGTCATTAGGATGGAATAATGGGATGGGGTGGGGAGCTGACGTTCATAAGATCTTTCACTCTCGTGGCAAAAAACAAATCCCACGTAGACACACGTAAGCGCCCGACACGGGCACATAAAGAAATATCTGATGTAAAATGAGCTCACCTCAGCCCTGCTGGTTTTAACGGCCCTCCTACACTTCATACAAGTGTTTAAGCTCAACACACATGGACGTTCAAGTGTGTTGGTTTCTACGCGTTTGAGATCATCTTCTTCCAGCTGGTTGAATGTCATGGCCAACAAAAGCCGTCAGAGCATGGGGCCTTTGGGGTTGAGATCCAGGAAGCAGAGATAAAGCAGCAGGGGAAGGCACTCTACCTCTGTTCTCCTTTGTTCCAGGAATCACTAGGGTTGATCTCCCTGATTAGGCCAGCTAGGTGGGTGTTCCCTTCTTCCAGCACCCCTTTCTGGCTGGACTTCCAAAGGCTTCCATTTAAGGGCATCGCTTTCCCAGAGAAAGGAAGGCCTTTTCTTTGGTCAAAGGTCCATGAGAAGTTGAAGTACAGGCAAGGGTTAAGAAAAGGAGCTGATGCAGCATTCGGAAATAACGAACAGCAAGACCCAGGAAGGCACATGGCGGGCAAACCAAGGATGTGAACACAAACAGCTGACCATTTCTGAGAGCCAGTGAGGGCTGGCGATGACTCTTCACTTGGTTCCTGAAGAGGAGACTAGTAGAGGTCTTTGGAGGGGAAATGGCAAAAACAGGGAGAGGATGAGTAGGCCAGCAAGGTGAAAAAAGGCAGGCTTCATCCTTCATCTGAGCATCCTAAAAACAGAAGCACCTTGTGCAGCTGTGGTTGGCCACTGCCACCACACAGAACACTGTCCAGGAAGTCACGAGAGCTGGTTGTGCAAAGACGGAGACAAAGGCACACAAAGACAAGAAGCAAACTGACATCTTTAGAGTTCATGGTCCAGATCCCCACGCAGGCTTCTTGAACTGTAAATGCCTCAAGGATAGGACCACCTTTCATTCATTGTCAGTCTTCAGTAATGAGCACATAGGTTTTATGAAGGAATGAGAAAGGAGAGCCCTGGAAAACAGGCAGTGGAAGGAGATCCTTGAAGATGTGTTTCCTGATCACTGATTTTCAATTTTTCCCTGCATCCAGTAACGAGTATGCTTTGAGGATTATTTTGCAGCAGGTATTGTGGGAATAAAGGAGACTTAACTGAGGCGATCTCAGGACTCTGGGGCCCCACAGGGACAGGAGCCTGAAGTGGGTGATGATGGCCATAAAGACAGAGATGGTGGTTAAAGGTTAGGTCTACTGAATGCTCACATGGGCAAGGTGATGTGTCAAGCTCTTCAGGACACTAACTCTTTACCTTCCTGTTGGAGCTTCACATCGACGTTTGGAGGGGTGGATCTTGTGGCTTACACTTTACAGAAGGGGAAACTGAGGCTCTGAGGGCTGAAAGGACTTGCCCGAGGCCCCGCTGCTGGTAAGTGGAGGGAGCTGGCTTCAACGGGGACTCTGTAATACATGCCCTTAGCTTGCTGCCTCTTATCACCAGAAGTGGGGGGCTGGGAAAACCACATCTGGGAAATAGTTCAGGGTGACTCCCAAGCACACGGGCGAGAATTTCTCCAAATCTCTTCTTTGACTTTGATTTCAAGGGCTGAGTCTGCAGTCACTGACTTGGGAAAGTCCTTTCCTTCACTTTTCCATCTCGACTTCTCCCTGGGAAGGTGCAGGCTGCCATGTTTGGACTTGTCCCCAGAGCACCCTGCTCTTTTCAAAGGCATTTGATAAATCTCATGAAATAACAGGGATCCAAATAAGCTGTCCTTCCTAGGTCTGTGATCTTGAGAAAAGCTCCCCTTGAGATCTGCTCCCTTTTCTCAGCCTGACACCTCCCTCTCTTAAGAGAAAATCATCTGCACTGTGCTCATCACCTGTTTTGGCTCCTTTTAGAAAATGCCAAGTGAATGTCTCCATATTTGGTCCTCCAAAGGACCAGAAAGCCTGCAACAGAGGCTCAATGAAGAGAGTGGGGGGTCCTGGCGCGTCTGAAACCAGATGTTGCCTACCCTTCCTTCTTTCCTTCCTGCCTTCCTGCGCTCTGTCTCTCTCGCGCGCTTTTCTTTTCTCCTTTCTTTTTGTTCCCTCCTGTTTCTTTTTCTCCCTTCCTTGATTTTTTTTTTTATTTTTATTGCCCCCTGGACTGTTCACTAAACCATTCCACAACTTGGGTGGTGATGGAATGACCGTGGCTCCCCGGGGCTAACAAAGAGCTGTTGTCAGTGTGATGTGCATCTTGACGTTGATAAAATGCAGTCTACAGCCTTTGCAATAACACAGCTGTTGACCTTGAGTAGCTCGGGATTTTGAAAATCCACTGAAACTGGACAGTCACCTCCCCCCGGAACTAGGCCAGCCAGATTAGTTGGAGCTCCTTATGTGTAGACAGGAACCTTCCCAGTTAGGCCTCATGGAAAACAGAGCTGGGAAGTAGAAATCTGGGAAGGAATGGAGATCCTTGGTATGAGAGTAAGGCCGGCTGGTCTCAATATCTCCATCTCTCTCCAAGATACACACACACACACACACACACACACACACACACACACACACACACAGAGTCCAACTTTGCTTCCTCCCTCTCGGCATCTCTGCTTCCTCTCTGCACACCTGTTCCACTATCCTGTCTACTGGCCGGCTTCCTATTTCCTTGTGGGTTCTGCTTTCCCATCACTCCTCCTTGCAGAGGGTCCCCACTGGATGCCCAGTCCCTGAATCCACAGGACTTCCTGGCTTCTGTATTTATCCTCAACTGACTGCCTTTTTCTGTGCTGTCTATTCAAATCCCTGAGAGGTGAAGATCACAGCAGTGCACTGCTGGCCCCCCTTAGGCTGACTGCTGGGGGAGCCGTTTATGCTACAGACAGGGGTCCCCAGCCTGAGGGCGGGTGTGGGCTGGTTGGCTGAATGGAATATCTTTGGTGCCACCAGGACTGTGCAGCGGGGTCTGATCATACTCTAGGGCTACCCTATCTCGGGAATTCAAGCACACAGAGAAGAGTTCGTCACACATATGTGTAAGTTAAGGTATTTAGTTCATGATATTGAACTAATCAGATGAAAAAGAAGGTCTTCCAAATTGGATTAGAATTCTTAAAACCACCTGAAGAGGAAAGACAAGATGGTTAGCTGATGGGGCTGCTCAAAATGGAACGCTTTTCTCAGTCAGTCATAAATTCAAGAAGTGTACAGGGAGGGTCCAGTTTTGACATAGCTCTCAACATCTGATAATTTTGGAAAGGGAATGTAAAAAAAAAAAAAAAAATTTAAAATTGCACCCCCCAAAATAAAATACTTAGGAATAAACCTAACCAAGGAGGTGAAAGACTTATATGCTGAGAACTATAAAACATTAATAAAGGAAATTAAGATGATTCAAAGAAATGGAAAGATATCCCATGCTCTTGGATTGGAAGAATTAATATTGTTAAAATGGCCGTACTACCCAAAGCAATGTATAGATATAATGCAATCCCTATCAAAGTACCCATGACATTTTTCACAGAACTAGAACAAATAATCCTAAAATTCATATGGAACCATAAAAGACCCAGAATTACCAAAGCCATCCTGAAGAAAAAGAACGAAGCAGGAGGCATAACCCTCCCAGACTTCAGACAATACTACGAAGCTATAGTAATCAAAAGAGCATGGTATTGGCACAAAAACAGACATATGGATCCATGGAACAGAGTAGAAAGCCCAGAAATAAACCCACACACCTATGGTCGATTAATCTTTGACAAAGGAGGCAAGAATATACAATGGGAAAAAGACAGTCTCTTCAGCAAGTGGTGTTGGGAAAGCTGGACAGCTGCACGTAAATCAATGAAGTTAGAAGACACCCTTACACCATGCACAAAAAAACCCCTCAAAATGGCTTAAAGACTTAAACATAAGACATGACACCATAAAACTCCTGGAAGAGATCACAGGCAAAACGTTCTCTGACATACACTGTACCAATGTTTTCTTAGGTCAGTCCCCCAAGGCAACAGAAATAGAAACAAAAGTAAACAAATGGGTCCTAATCAATACCTGATAATTTTGTTTTAAAGCACCAAAAAAAGAGGGTCACTATTAGTCCCAAAGCTCTATAGGTTAAATGACTTATTTTGTGAGTCATCCAACTCAGTACTGATAACTTTCTGCTTGTTTTTACAGAGAACTCAGGTAATCCTCCTGGCTGATTTTGGACAGAAAATAAAACCCTTCCCATGAAGCTGGGCCACATGTATGGCTTTGCCTCACTGTCTGCCGGACTTGTTTTTCCAGCTAGGGGCAGTGATAAATTGGTACCCACATATCGACATGCTGGCCCTGGTGATGGACACAGCACACAGCTGAGAGATGACAGGCTAGGGGTAGGGTACAGACTAGAACCAGTAGCCTTCTTTTCTGATAGGAAGGTAACCTGACAGCTACGCTAGAGTCTTCCAATTTCCTGTCCAGGTTTATTCTCCACTCTTTTGTACTCGGCTCCATGCCCGGAAAAGTTGACTAATATGACCTATATCAGTGAGTTCCTTTCATCATTTGGTTTCTGGGTGGGCCTGAATAATGGGGGAGAATGTTTATTACCCTGGGACCTTTCCTTGGGAGGGAGGGGTGTCACCACAGGTAGGCAGAATTCCCCAACCAAAGGTTACAGCCTCTGCCAGGTGGTCCTCTCCAACCAGAGACCCTCACCTGGCTCCAATACCTGCTTCCTCCTTCCTCTCCTCGCTCCTTCCGGTCCAGGATGGCAAGAGCCACCCTCGTCACTACTCCTGGGAAATTCCCCATCTCTTATGGTTGTACTTAGACCCTGTCCCCACCTTTATAAACAGTCTCTTTATTAAACTCTCCTCAAATTAGCCAGTTTCAGTAGGTCATCTCTTTTCTGCCAGGATTGCCTCTCATAAAGAAGGGATGGGATGAGGCCTCTGGCTGCATCTGCAAATGCTCTGAGTAGCAGGGCTCACTGTCCTGGACTCACTGTTTAAATGTTGGGGAAAGTCCTGATGGAAATTTTTGGAGAGTACATTTTTAGAGAATTGCCGAGTTCAGCAGCCCAAGAAGAAAAGGACACAGAGGTTTTGGGCCCACGTACGGCAGCTCTCTCATTAACACAAAATGAATTCACTTTCCTTTGCTTCTGAATATGGAGAGCCCCACACAGAAATAAAGACATATGCGCCGTCATACCAGAAGCATCTTGAAACATGAGGGAGCATACGGAAAAGTCCTTGAAGAGGTCTTTTCCAATTTTTCTCAACCGGCACATTTTATAGGAAAGCTCTAAACTCTCACTAAAACAATGGATTAAAAAATGAGATACCCTCCAGTTTCGCCATCCATTTTTTCCAACCTTTCAAGATGTGCTTGGAAAAGGGATAAAATAAGTTGCAAGGTTCCCGGTGTGAACCAACGTGAAATATCTTGCCTTTGCTGGGAAAATATTTTTTTAATTTTCCAACGCATTCTGACCTACTGCTGCTACAGTGTAGGAAAATATCGCTGTCGAAAAAGAAAAGGAAACCATTCACATGCCAAAGATGATGCTGTTTAAAACAATAAAGCCGGGACTGGATTAATAAGCACAGACCACTTATAAATATATTCTTCTTTCGGTTTGTGATGCAAGGAGATATCAAATCATAAAGACCTTCCATGTGCTTTAGAAAAACAGAGGTTATAAATCTTGGAGTCCTACTTTGCTGTCAAATTGGTGGGTTGGTTCTTTTTGAAAGCTGTCCTTGAATTACCATGGTGGGTACGTCCTTCAAGAAAGCCCCAGGGTTATTCCCCAAGAAGCCTTCTCTGACCCCTCTTCTACTTAGTTTGGGATAAATGTCCCTTCACTGAGTTCCCTGACCATCCTTTTTGTAGAACCTTGTCGCGTGACCTTGAAATACCGAGTTTTCCTGAGTCCCTGAGGTCAGAGGGAACTTCTTGTTTACCCTGAAACTATCATGCCTAGCACAATGCGTGTTATCCAAGAGATGTCCAATCAATTCCTGTGCAATTAATCTTTAATTCAAGAAAATAACAACATCAAAATAGCTGCACTTTAGAATCTCTACTGGAGATGATCAAGAAGTGGCAAAGAAGCTTTGTCAAGTGGGCTAACCCTGGCCAGTGGGTAACAGTTTCCCGGTGGGCTGTGCATTAACCCAGACCTGGGAGTCCCAGCCATGCTGGGGAGGAAAGGCAAATATTGATGAATTAACGATGTCAGCCATGGACCCAGAATTGGGGAATGGTGCCAAGTAGGCTGTGGGTTTGCCATTCCTGTCCTTATAGCCTCAAATCTCTGCAGATCACTTACGTGAAACCATCACAAGAAAATTCACTACGATGCAAAGATGGGTACAATCAGCACTGCCCCAACCTATTTAGGGTATTGTGGGCCTGGAGTCTAAAAACAGAAACCAGCTCATGTCCAAACCAATTGTTCTTCGTGGCGCACAGAGAGCCTATTACGAATGGGCCTTCATAAAGCTCTGAGTCAGGCTGGTGTCCTCCAGGTGACTTTCAAAGCTGGAGGTCTGGAAGCTCTTTTACCTATGGCTTCTTTGTAAAATTTGAGTAACTATTTTCCATAAGTTTTTCTACCATCCCTGGTTGGAAGTTGCAAGCGTGTTGCATATGTAAAAATATAAATGTTTGACTCATCTCGCCTGGGGAAATGCTGACGAAGCCAGGGGTGTGTGCGCTCCTGTTTCGGTAAATGTCTCCCTAAGCCCCAGTTAATCTTGACATTTCCCCTGCATTTCCATGCCATCTCAGACAAGCTGGCGTTGGATATCCTTCTGACCCCGGGACACCCCTCAAGTCCACGTCAAGGAGAACGGGAGGTCAGCGTGGTGCATTTCTGGCTCTGAGCCATGACCTTTTGACACAGCATCCGCATTCCTGGGCCGGTCAAGGTCTTTGTATCAGATGGATCCTGGCTGACTGAACTGGAGAAGGCAGCCAGGTGGCACTTGGGCTTCAAGCTGTAACTTCTGCACTCCTGCTGGAGCGGTCAGCGAGCCCGGGTCGGGATCCGGATTAATCGTCCCCGCCTGCTCTGAGCGTCGTCTGGGGGACACCCACCAGCTATGGCGAGAGATCTCTCCTAGCCGGAGATGTGAAGTGATTTGTGGCACTGGGACCCTGACACTGCTGTGAGCCCTGTGCTCTCGACAAGTCACACGCGAGACAACACAACACCCCGCGCGCCAGGGATAGAGATTCACAGGCTGAACTCTTCCCTCTTTCCTGACATAATGTGCTGTGACAGAGTGACAGAAGAGAGCGTTTGTGTGCATAAAACCCGCCATGGCCGACAGGAAATGGAGACCTCCCCAGAGTTCGCCTTCCTGCCTGGAAGGACTCATGCGCGGATGTCACAGAAGCCTCTGCTGCTGGAGCTGAGGTCACATGGACTTCAGCAGTTCTGAAATAAGGTCCCCGAAAATGGGTGGCCAGGGCTTGGCTCCTGATGGAGTGGTGGTAGAGGGGGCCAGGCGCTCAGAGACACTTGGATCTGGGCTCGGGTTCAGGGTTCTTTCATTGTGCCCAAATATTAGTCCATATTCTCTCTTTTTTTTCTTTTTAAATTGGAGTACAGTTGCTTTACACTGTTGTGTTAGTTTCTACTGTACAGCAAAGTGATCAGCTATACACGTACATAATATACCCCCTCTTTTTTTGGATTCCTTCCCATTGAGGTCACCACAGAGCATTACTTTTTAAACAATGGTTTATTTATTTATTTTTTTTAAATAATTCACTTATTTATTTGGCCGCACCAGGTCTTAGTCATGGCAGGAGGGATCTTCGTTGCCGTGTGTGGGATCTTTTTTCTTTTTAGTTGCGGCATGCGGGATCTTTAGCTGCGGCATGTGGGATCTTCGTTGCCGGGGTGGGATCCTTCGTTGCGGCATGTGGGATCTAGGTCCCTGACCAGGGATCGAACCCAGGCCCCCTGCATTGGGAGGCTGGAGTCTTAGCCACTGGACTGCCAGGGAAGCCCTCCATATTCTCTTAAAATGACAAATCAAGTCAGACTTGGATACTGGAACCTTGATGAGCCAACTGTACAAAAATATCAACTCTCCCTCTGCGTGTGATCCCTTCTTCCTTGTTTTTCTTCTTTCTGTTACATCCCCTGCACACACGTTACCCACAACACCAGAGACTGATCGACAGATACCACAGAGGACATCACAAAAACGGACAAGGAAAATCTGGCCATTTCTAACAGTGGTGTTCCAGATACGGGAGGATTCGCGTGGTATTCTCGGTAGATGGATCCTGAGGGTCAGCTTGTATACTGTTAAATAAGCCAGTTGACTTACTTCAGAGGTATATCAATATTGCTCTGAAAAAAGTTGATGCCGGAACCCTCTGCCAACCTGGGACATCACACAAGGCAGATGTTGGCCAATCACAGCCCGGGGGCCAATTCCAGCCTGCAGCCTGTTCTTGTAAATAAAGTTTTATTGGCACACAGCCACACCCATTCATTCCTTTACCTTCGGTAGCTGTTTTCACACTACAGCGGCAGAAGTGAGTAATCGAAAACAGAGATTACATGGCCTGTGAAGCATAAGATAGGAGCTATTTGGCCCTTTCTAGAAGCATTTGCTGACTCCTGAACTAGAGAGTGGGGACTTCCAGGTTACCTGTTAAAACTCCTAAGAAAGCCAAGCTCTGCTGAAGACAAACACGGCACAAGGACGTGTGCCATGTGGTCATACTGGACTCATGGAAAAAACAGACAAGGGCCAGCTCTCAAAAAAGATGGAAAGCTTCACCAGTCCCACCTTCCTGTGGTAGCTGAGATAACTCTACCCGCTATAACACGTGAACTTCAAAGTCACTGAGGCCTAACACAAGCTTATCTCTTGTTCCTGTAACGCCTTACTGCCTAGAGGGAGGCCTGCCCCATGAAGACGTTCAGAGATCCGGGCTAGTTCCATCCCGAGGCTCACTCCATTGTTTAGAACTCAGTCACGTGACCACATCTAACAATTAGGGATGCGGCCAGGAGAAAAGGCAAAGAGGCTGGTGAACATTTAGCGATAGGACCTATCCCAAGATCCTAACCTGTCCCATCTCTCCTCCCCTTCCCCCTCCTTTCAGAGCATCATGGTCTTTCCTATCAGAAAAGAAGGCACAGGCATAAGCCTTGCTCAGTCTTCGCTGACAGACACATGATGTGTTATCCTCCCCAGGAGGAGATCCATCCTAACAGAATACTGTGTGATGCTCAACTCAAGAAAGAAGGCCACGTGTCAGACATGTATGTTCATTTTCATTCTACGTGGCTACGTGTTAGAGGTAAGGATCTGTTCTGGGCAAAGAAAGTATTTAGTACATTGTCCACTTCACAACCCAGAGCAGCAGTTTTCCTATAACAATAAAATCATTACAGGTTTTTACCTGTAGCCCTCTTGCAGAGTTGGTGCTTTTGGCCACAGAATCTTTGATGAGGAAATAAATTCAATTGTAACATTTTAATAATTTGTTTTGTGATGTATTTTCTAGGAATACTTTTGAGGCCAGATGTGTCAGCTACTTATATTAGCTTGGTTTAAAGTAGCCGTCTCCTAGGGCTTCCCTGGTGGCGCAGTGGTTGAGAGTCCGCCTGCCGATGCAGGGGACACGGGTTCGTGCCCCGGTCCGGGAAGATCCCACATGCCGCAGAGCGGCTGGGCCCGTGAGCCATGGCTGCTGAGCCTGCGCGTCCGGAGCCTGTGCTCCGCAACGGGAGAGGCCACAACAGTGAGAGGCCCGTGTACCGCAAAAAAAATAAATAAATAAAATAAAAAAAAAATAAAGTAGCCGTCTCCTATAATAGCACTGCTCCAGGTACTTTCTTCCCAGGACACCTGGACGTCTTTCAGCTCCGCAATCTAACTCTACAAGCCTTGACCTCAGTCCATCCTCGTTAGGGTTGATAATACAGCTCACTTGGGAAGAATGGGCACAATCAGTTACAAACTTTAAAATCTTTGACAACATACACACTATAACAGCTAGGCAATATTTAAAAAAAAAACATAAAAGGAGGCCATAGAAAGAGCCCAAGACCAGGAATGAGGAGCCCCTGGTTGGACAGCCTGCTTTTGCACCAGCTCCTTTGCTAAGCCCTTTCCTTCCTCGGCTCAGTGTAAACGGTGTAACCGTTCGGGTGTCCATGGTCTATCTCTCACCGATTCTATGAATCTGGGAAGAAATTCCTAACGGTGGAGTTTGATGTCTCAGTGGGAGGTATGTTTTAGAATGCCATTCTCAGTTTCAGTCCACAAAAGCAGAAGACAGGCCCACTTCCAGATCAGACTCAGGCTAAAGGAGAACCCACAATAAATATTTCGCAAAGGAAAACAAAGGAATATATTATCCTGCCCCCAAAGGGAGCCCCAGTGACTGCTTCTCCAACAGCAAATGGTTTTATAAGCAATCAGCGTAATTTTATTATTTCAAGTACTGTTCACAACATTGCCACGAAGAAATCACAATTGGATGAAATTAATTTAGCCATCACAGGAAGGATAAAGAGAAGCTCAGAAGGGTATTCATTTGATAAATAAAATATATTTTAGAAGAGAATATTATGGTAATCGCTATGTATTAATGCAAACTTCTTTAGGGTTTGCAGGATTTAAACGCACATTTTCTCCCAACTAAATAAACATACATATTTGAGGAGCCTGGTCTAAAATATTAACAGTCTGTCTGCACCAGAAATATTACTCCTCTCCTTTTCTGCCTGCTTCTGTGAGGAAGCCAGAGAGCATACAACGGCAGCGCCTAGCTCACCATGTAATTGATAACTCCCTACTCGACTCACTGTGGGAATCTGTCAGCTAAGGTCTAAAGATACATACACACCACTATGAAAATGGTCTTACACAAGCCTGTCTGCGGCCCAGGAAGGGCCTGAATGCAGTCGACATCCTGCTACTTAATTGGCCGGGGCTGGCTAACCAGCACACACGTGTATTCTAGCAATGGCTTGCTGTACTATGACTCTTTTTGACAGACCTATTTAGTGAGGAGGAGATTTTTTTTTTTCCCCCAGATAATTGCTCAAAATCATGCTTTCAAAGTCAAAGTGATTCACACTTGCCTGTCTGTATTTTGCAAACACACAAGTTGGAAGGAATGCAAATGCACATTGCTATTTCTCAGGCAGATGCACAACAGAGGCTGTTTTTGTGTTTTGTTTTTCCTCCTTGGAGCGATGAAGAAGGAATTCAAATTCCACAGGGTTCACACCAAGCCTGGTGTGGCTTCTCTGGGGCCAGAACCCACAGAAAGCATGAGTCACCCAACTTGGGCCCAGGGCCCATCAGGGAGCGATGGTGAATCTGACATGCCGCCAGTGAAAAACCGGGACTCTCAATGCCCTTTGAGGACTTCCCCAGCAGAGCAGAGGGTTGTAGCGTTCAGATCTGCTGGATGTTTGGAGGAGCCATTTAACTTTTCGAGTGGCGCCTGGCATAGTGAACGGAGCCACGTGCTTCGAAATTAAACCATCTTCAGGGTAGCGCAGGGAAACGACTTCACTCCTGTACTCTGCCCCTCATCATAAAAAGAGAGCTGTGTGTATCTACCTCTAGGGGCTCTTGTGGATTTAAATGACACTCACTAGGAAAATCACCCTGAACGTGGATGTATAGACATCTCCTGGCTTTGTCCCTGCTCCCTCTGCTGGGCTTTGAAGGCTTCTGTGGGCATTCCCCCCTCCCCCCCACCCCACCCCTCCCCCTCCCCCACCCCTCCCCCTCCCCCCCACCCCCACCCTCCCGCACCTCCCTTGGCATTTTTGAATATTCACATAGAGACCATGAAACGGCTCAGGCATTAACAAGCACCAAGAAATTCTAATAAGGGAAGAAGAGAGAAGTCCTGGGAGGTGTGGATGAAGCAGTTTCTGATGGCGAGCACACCAGTGACGTCATGTACACCATGTGCGGATTTCAGGAAAGTCCAGGAGCCCAGGGTCCTCCCTGTGAGGACAAGGGCTTGACACCCCTGAATCCACAGGAATAGCTTTCATGAGGCTTCAAGGGCCCTGGGAAATACTATTGCATTATGTACAGAAATGCCCCATGACCATGCAGCAAAGAGCCCCTTAGCGTAGATCCTTTGGATCTATGCGCAAATCAAGAATCAAAATGTGAGGTCAGTCCAGGGACCTTATATAACTCTATGTTGACATTTCTGAAGGTAAATAAAACTGAGAAAATGTGACCTTTCCCCCACTGTAGGACACATTCCTACAGAATTATAGAACCCTGCTCTTTAAAACTTAGAGACGGGGCTTCCCTGGTGGCGCAGTGGTTGAGAGTCCGCCTGCCGATGCAGGGGATACGGGTTCGTGCCCCGGTCCGGGAGGATCCCACATGCCGCGGAGCGGCTGGGCCCGGGAGACATGGCCGCTGAGCCTGCGCGTCCGGAGCCTGTGCTCCGCAACGGGAGAGGCCACAACAGTGAGAGGCCCGCGTACCACCAAAAAAAAAAAAAAAAAAGTGTTTATCTAACATTTTAAAACATGAGAAATGGAAACGCTGAGGAAAATGAGTCATGTTTGGCACAAACTCTGCCTCAGTTTCTCCATCTGTAAAACAGAGCTAATGTGTCCTACTTTGCGATGAAGATGGAAAACCCTAGTGGCTGTAAAGGTGAAGGGTAATGACGGCTCAGCACGGGTTTGGGGTGGGAGTCTGGAGACAGCGTGGCCACGGGCTGACTGAGCCCACATAATACTTCCAGTTTTATCAGTCACGTCTCTTGGATGAGGGCGAAATCACCAATGCAGTTGTTCTCTGGAGATGCTGACTGCTACCTCCCAGGCTAAGAAAGAAAGGCAGAAGCTGTGGGCCACCAGGGACCCTCCCGGGCATCTCCTGTCTCAGGTGGGCTGCATGGGTATCGAGAAATGGGTGCTTTCTGTTGTCGTAGGGACCTCTGAGGAGCAAGACGCCCCGCCCCCTAATTAGTAGAAGCTTCCATGTGACACATCTCTGCTTGCTGGGCTGGAAGGAACTTTTGTGAAACCCCTCCAGGAGGCTCAGCCAGGTCATATTGATTCTGGGCACCGAGGGCCTTTAACCTGCCCCTAATCCAGTCCTAAGCCAACGCTGGCTGGAGGGAGGATGCCCTTCCCCAACACAGTGGCTACAGCATCAGAGCACCTCCACGGAGGAGCCCATCGCCCACTTACCCCGAAAGAGATACACAAAGGGCTCTCATTGCCTCAGCACTGCCATTTAAAAAAATGTTAGAGAAATACTTCCGCTGCTAATTTTATGCTCACAATGTCCCTTGGAATCATCTTAGTTCTTTCTCTTAGCTCTAACCGAGTCTACGAGTCTACGTGACGTTGTGGGAACTGGCAACGATACTATATTGTTGTTGATGTTTGTAATAGTAGCTGTTTTTACTTGGAGCTGCAACAATTCCTAACTAAAATAAAGAAAAAAAGACCAGAAGGAAATCAACTAAAATGCAGGGGTTAATGTTCTTTGCAGCACTATTTACAGTAGCCAAGTCACGGAAACAACCTAAATGTCCATCAACGGATGAATGGGGAAAGAAGATGTGGTACATATATACAATGGAATACTACTCAGCCATGAAAAAGAACGAAATAATGCCACTTGCAGCCACATGGATGGACCTAGAGATGATCATACTCAGTGAAGTAAGTCAGAAAGAGAGAGAGAAATACCATATGATGTCACTTATATGTGGAATCTAAAATATGACACAGATGAACTTATTTACAAAACTCACACACACAGAGAATAGACTGATGGTTGCCAAGGGGGAGGGGGGTGGGGGAGGGATGGACTGGAAGTTTGGGATTAGCAGATGCAAACTATTATATAGAGAATGGATAAACAATAAGGTCCTACTGTTTAGCACAGGAAGCTATATTCAATATCTTGCAGTGAACCATAATGGAAAAGAACATGAAAAAGAATGTATATATATGTATAACTGAATCACTTTGCTGGACAGTAGACATTAACACAACACTGTAAATCAACTCTACCTCAATAAAATAAAGTTTTAAAAATAAAATAAAATACAGGGGTTATCTCTGGGTGTTGGGTCTGTGGACGGCTCGTTTCACCTGTGTGCTTCTTGCTCTGTGCTTTCACACGTTCTAAAATGACATGGATTCTTTTCGTCAGCCCTTTGGGGCGACCCACAGTTCATGCAACATAGAACACAATGAGCCCTGCATGGTCGTCTGGGGCAAAAATATACTTGCTGTGTCTGGATTCGAAAACGGGAGATTGGAGTTCTGAGCAGCTGGGACCAGGGCCGCCCACCAAGGGGGCCGGATGCTACTGAAGGTGGATGTAGTTTTTTATATCCTGATCTCATTCCAGCTTGAAGATGTGGTGGGGATAAGGGGAAGAGGAGATGAGAGGGAGATCAAAATGTAGCTGAGAAAATAACAAGGTTTGCAGAGGATGTGGGGAAACCGGAACCCTTGAACATGTCTGGTGGGAGGAGGCCAAAATGGTGCAGCTACTGTGGAAAACGGTTTGGCAGTTCCTCAGTTAAACACAGAATCCCTAGACGATCCAGCACTGGGCATATACCACGCCTAGGTCTCTATCCAAAAGAACTGAAAACAGGTGTTCAAACCAATACTTGCACATGAATGTTCATAGCAGCACTATTCACAGTAGCCAAGAGGTGGGAATAACCCAAATGCCCATCTATGGATGGATCGATCCAATGTGCTATCAACATCCAATGGAATAGTATTCAGCCAGAAAAAGGAAGGCAGTACTGACACAGGCCCCAGCGTGGATGAACCTTGAAAACTTTATGCCAAGTGAAAGAAGACAGATGTAGAAGATCACATATTGTATCCCTCCTTTCATACGCAATGTCCAGCACAGGCAAATCCACAGGGACAGAAAGCAGATGGGTGGCTGCCAAGGGCTGGGAGGAGGGAGGAAACGGGAGGGACTGCTTCATGGATAAAAATGGTTTTATTGTGGAGCGGTGAAATACTGTGGAACTAGAGAGAAGCGGCGGTGGCACAAAATGATGACGGTGCTAAATGCCACTGAACTGCTGACTTCAAAAGGGTTCACTTTATGTGACGTGAATTTTACCTCAACTGAAAAAAAAAGCTGAAAAAAACAGTACACCTGAAGTTTGCTGGCCTGTAGGTGTGTCTGCTGTTTCCCAGAAAGCACCCTTCCCAGAGGGGAGCTGGGGGTAAGGGTCACACCTGGGAGCGTGCGTCTGCACAGGGCAGGGGAGGGGGGTCTGCAGGACGGCCACAGGCTCGCGGGTGCCTTCCCCAGCCTTGGACACCCAATGGCCAGGGCTGACCCCCTTGCCTCTGCTGGAATTTCCTTCCTCTGAGCCCTCCCAGCAGGCTCAGCTTCCACCATTTTCCTTCTTCCAGCCCCTCACGCCTGCCACTTGTGTTTATATAAAAAGTATATATGAAGCTCCTTAGAGAAAAAGGAATGAAGAAATCACCCAGCTGAGGGCCTATGTGGGGCGGGGGGGGGGGTCTGTGCCGGGTTTCTAGAAAGGAAAACTCAAGTCGGGGGAGCGGGGCAGGCTCATTCAGCCAGTCTCCTTATGGCTTCCGGTATTTGATTTGATTGGGGGTAAGGGACGAGGACAGGAATAGGGCCAACCCAAGAGCTTCTGTTAGGCAAATAAATCCTATCTGGAGGGTTTCAGGGCCTCTGAGGATCTACTAGGCCTCCTGGTTCCCCGTGGGAGGCCGTTTAGATTCAGGGCCTGAACCTGTCGGACAATCACTGTTCCTCCGAGTCCTTGGTGGGTTGCCTGCCTGCGTAAGTCTGGCCCAAAAGAGTGGTTCCAGACAACCTCTTGATTCAAAGATGTGGACTGAAGTACCACTTAGAGGGGAAGAGGAGGATAAAACGGCTGTTATAAGAAATTGACTAAAGGCTGCAATTGGCACAAACTCTGCCTCAGTTTCTCCGTCTAAAGGCTGCGAAGAGTTGCTATGATGAACCATGTGTGCCGACCTGATTCTCCCAGACCAGAGGCAACTTGAGCTTGTGCACTCATTCAACAAAACAAAAACAACCAAGCAACCAACCGAGGGGTCAAATCTTAACCAGCTGCTTCCTTTTGGGGGGGACTAAGATAAAGAAAGGGACATGGGGTGGGGCACACGTATTTTGGAGATAACGACCCTCTGCCCTCCCTTCTCACGCCTGAGTCAGGCACTGAAGAGACACAGCCAGCATGAGCATGGAGACTGGCCTCGTGGAAAAGTACTGACAATGGAAGTTGCAGTCACGAGACCAAGTGCTGGGGCGAGGGAAGGAATAAGTGTCCGCCACCCCGCCCCAGTATGACGGGCATCTTCTCTCTGTTATTTATTTTGGCGTCATGCTACTCCAGGGGCGGCGGGCAGTCTTACTGGTATGGATGTTAACGCCTGGAGGCGCCAAGGCCATGGTGCTCACACGTTGAGGCTTTCCTGACCTAGATCTGCAACCCAGCTACATCCTTGAGGCTGAGGTTTCAACCTTGAGGCCAAGTGTACCCGCTCCTTCCATGGCATCAGGCTTTCATCCTCTGCCACGTGGGTCCCTTCTTCAGAAATGACTTGCTCTGTTGGCCTCCCAGGCTACCGGTATCACGCCGGGTGGCTCTGTTTGCCACAGGTCCACACACATCACGTGCTCCGGATCTGAGACTCTGACCACACAACCTTGAGCGCTGGGGGTGGCGTGAGGACCCGGCAGACCAAGAGCAGAAATAGCCTCATTGGTTCTCATTTCAAAACTGCCTGAAAACGAAGGGCATAAAGAAGGAGGTGTGTTTCACAAGATGCTGGCTAGATTAAAGCGTGCAAGGGGCTTTGCAAGGAGAGAAGCCCTTACTCATCCCTCCATCCCTCCATCCCTCCATCCCTCCATCCCTCCAAAAAACTCTTGCGCCAGGAACTGTGCACGACATCCAAGGATGGGCAAAGAAGACCCAGTCTTGAAATGTGTATTTGCACAGAAGAGCGTTCCTTAATGTTGCTGGACCCTGGGGCGGGGGAAGGGGCCAAATGCAACGTTGTAAGGAAGTGGCATCTCCGAGGGGGGGTTTCACAAGGTCCCCGAGCACTGGCAGCTCAAAGGGCGGCAGGACGTCCAGTGAACCAGGGCGGCAGGGACTCCGGGTGGGGGAGGGGTGACAGGTGGCTGCTGATACTGCCCGGAGAGGAGGTTTGCTCCCGATGGGGAAGGACCTTTGGATTTGGGAGCCAAGGGTCTTGCCTAATCCCTCCCACTCTTCACCAGGCTGCCAGGATTGTTCTAAAAATTGAATCCCATCACTGTGTAGAGTTCCTTGTTCCTCAGTCTCAAGCGGCTCCATGTTGCTTATGGATAAAGCCCTTCTCTAGACTGTGCGTTCCGATGGGGGCGATAACACCTCCGGGGGGTGGTGAACACTGGTTTTGGGGGAGGCAAGGAAGGAGAGGAGAAAAAATGTTTGCCGTTTGAACATTTAAAGCACAGCTGTGCATACGGTACAGAAACAGACATGCAGTATATCTGTGGTAGTGAAATTTTGTGGGCGGGGGCGATGAGGAAAATCATGTCTGAAAAGGCTTCTGGGGGTGGGTGGCGATAAATGAAATAAAACGCTGAGAAAGACCCTAGGCCAGGGTTTCTCACCCTCAACACTATCTGCATTTGGGCTGGGATAATTCTCTGTTGCTACGCCCTGTCCTGTTCATTGTAGGATGTTAAGTAGCATTCCTAGCTTCTCCTCCTTAGATGCCAGGAGCCCTGTCTCCTGACCTGCGACAACCAAAGATGTCTCCAGCGTTGCCAGATGTCCCCTGGGAGTAGGAATTCAGCCCCAGTTGGGGACCCCTGGATTAGATGAGGTCCTTCTTGGAAGCGCTCATTCAACAATAACTAGATTATAAAGCTTAACGATGTTGGATTTTGCGGGAGTTGGGGGCATCTTTTATTTGCAGCCATACATTCTGAGGGAGCGCCAGGCAGGTTTAAAGTCGAAATGTAGAATGACCAAGTGAAAGGAGAGACCCAGCCATGCCAACGAGAGAGGCCTTTCCAGGAAGGTCTCATCAGGAGAGAGGCAGGGCGTAGGGAGCAGAGCCAGCAAGCCTAGAAATGTCCATCTCTCTCTGTGTTCCGAGAGGCCTCATTAAATTCCGTGACTGCACTGGTGGGGCTTCACTCACAGCTGTGAATTTCAAGGCCTCCCTGGGCCTCCTGTGGACAGGAAGCTGGGGTAATAAATTATCTCCGCTTCCTGGCTCGGGTTGTGGACCTTGGGAGGTTCCACCCTAAACATCCCATCTGAAGGGCGGAAAGCTGGGGGACCCAACACCAGAGACGGAGCACGGGTCTCCGTTTTGGCCACGTGTCACTGCCAACAGCGTTAGCCATTTAAGTTCAGCAATTTCCATCAGGTAAGGTTTCCTAGGAGAGTAACATTAGGCTTTTGCTAAATCAAAAAAAAAAAAAAATTGCAATAATTCCTTGTGCATCACATGATACTTTAAAAAAATAATATATGGCTTATTTTGGTGGATAATCGTAACACTGGGGCCTGGTTCTGGAAAATGAAGGCTCACCTCACCGCAGAACTTGAGTCGGAGCGATTTCCTTCTTTCCTAAGACTCTTTGCAAAGCGAGTGCAGCGTGACGCAAATGTTAGGGGAGAACCCACGTGCTGTTCAATTAAGACGTTTATTGATGTGACACGTAAAACTCTCCTATTTTATTATCTGGACGGGAAGGTGGTTATTTCTTTAACTGCTTTGCTTCTGTGAGTCTGTGGGATCCTTAGAGCTGGTTTTTCTCTTGCACGAACCCAAAAGAATCAGTCCTCTGATGAGGGTGCTTTCCTTCTTTTTTCTTCCTTCTTCATTCCTTCATTCTGTATCTCCTTCCTTCTTTTCCCTCCTTCTGTATTCCTGTATTAACTAGGTTGAGTTTTCCTGCTAGAGTTTGATTTGTGAAATCACACTGCACGTTCAGCGGCAGAAGTGGATAGAGTACATATTTCAAAGGCAAGGTGTTTTGAGAAAGGTGAAACATTTTAGAAGGTCATTTTAAACGTTCAACATGAATGGTGCGTGAGTTATGTCTTGCCAGGGAAAAATAAAGCAAACTAATAATACAAGTATCTTGAAATAATCCTAGGACTGGTCATATTAAAAGAAATAAACGAGCTGATGGAAAAAAAAGCAAAATTCTACGCATGCGTATTTTCTCCCTCGCTGGAAAAAGAAATTTCCCAATTCTGTTTACCAGAGGAGGTGCGGGCCCTCGCTCACAGGCTTCGTTGGGGCTGCTGCTCCGACCTCGCCCCTGCTTTCCTATCTGCACACGAACCTGTGCTGCTGAAGACACCCGGAAATACGTTCATTTACTTTTTCCTCGGGGACAGGTTTCTCAATCAAACTCAGAATTCAAACTTTCATTTGCCAAGACAGTGCTTTGGAAAACCAACCAAAGCAAAGCAAGGCAGACAATAACAAACTCCTAAGGTTTATTCCCGTACAACTTGAGAGACTTAGCCAGAAAGAAAAACTCTAAAAAAAAAAGAGACAGAGAAGCCTTCCTGTGCACCAGATATATTACTACAGATATCTGAAGAAACTGACAGATAATTTAAGAACATACCAGTTCCTTTTTGGTTGGTTAATTATTTAGTAACTCTTCGCTGTTGTTTAAAAAGTGGAGATCATTCTAGAAGATTGTTTTTCTTCCCTTTATCACCTTCCCAGTCTTCCCAGCTGCTTCCACCAGGGAACTGAAGTACCCAAACGCCAACATGACAGCCCGACTTCTGCAAAGAGGCTTAATTACTCATTACGAGATTCCATCAACACAAGCTCCGGTCTGTGGTTTTGTAATAAAGGCCGTTATCTTTCCTTGGATTTTTCACTCCTTCATAAAGGAGGTTGTGGTAGAGATTTCCACAAGCCCACTTTAGATGGGAAGGGAATGAGAGGACTGTAATGCATGAATTTGATGTCATTAACAATGCTGACAGCTGTTTAATCCCAATGGAAACAACAGCTGAGTCCCAACTGCGGGGGGGAAAAATAATTAACTCTTCAGTGCGTTGGGTGGAAGCGATCATATGAATCAATTATGGGTCTCGTGCCTTTACCTGCAGTTTTTGTCAATTACTCAGCCATTGGGTTGGGAGGCTCCGGCTCTCATAAAATGACAGGAGGCCCTTACAGGCTACGAGACTTGTTAAGTTCAGAGACCAGATTTATGACATGCGCCTGTTCTAAGTTTGCCATTAATTAAAATTAAGAACCATTTTTTTTAATGGTTCCACTGAATCACGGAGCATAATGAAGTAAAGTAAAAGGAAATACTAAAGGAGGAGACCTGGGTGACCCCGTGTCAGGGAGGAGAAGGTGGCTGAGCTGAAAGGGGAAGAAAAACAGGCTCTGTAGCGGAAACAGAAACACAGGGTGGGATGTGCGGCACCCATGCTCCTTTACGACATGTGCCATTTAATTTAAATGGAACATTTAGACACCTGCCAGTGACGGTAAATTTGCTACTTTTTCACCCATCCTCCCCCAGAGATGTCTTCTAGGCTTCAGGGTCTCTCTCTCTCTCTTTTTTTTTTTACCCCTGCCTGCTGACTGATATCCTTCCGGTGACTACTTCTACTGCTTTTAATTTGTAAAATATTACAGATATAAATAATGGCTAATTAAGATCCAGCTCTGTAATGTGTGGCCCTCACTTCACAGCCCCCATCTGATAAAGCACTCCTGGATCCTTTCCATTCATTTATAATGCGAGGCTCCGAGCAGATGTCTTAAGTATTCAATGTTACAAACAGCAGCATTACATGAATTTAAATCTGGCTCTTTGTCTGAACGCCCCTCCGAGTGCAGCAGCTGATGTCCGGGGAGCCCTGTTTCATCTGGAAACGACGTGGCTCCGCCACCTGCCCTAAGCTGCCTCTTTGCTGGTACCCGGGGAACAACCTGCTCTCTCCCAAGAGGTCTGGGGGTGGAAGGGGAGACCTTCCATCAGATCAGTTTGCTGAAGTGACAGGTGGAGGGAGACAGTTCTGTGTAAACAGCAGGTGGACACACTCTGACCCTGCCTGGGAAGGACTGTAATGCTCGCTCTCTGAGTGAGTGCTGGATGTTCCCAATGGATCTTAGAGCCGACAACGTCTGTGCTGTTATGACCATTTTATTGATGAGGCAACTGAGATCTGGGGAAGAGAAATGAATTCAACTTCTCTCTTGTTAATATTCTACCTAAATGGAACTAAACAGACGTGTGTGTAAAATCCTCAGGTAAGGTTTCAAATCCAGTATCATAAGAACAGGATACCAGAGATGCAGCTTAACACCTGAACTAGAAATAAAAAATCCTAGGGGATACAGGGGATAAACTAACTATAGGTTTTTGTCCATCCAGCACACTGTCCTTACTTTTTCTTTTTTTTCTTCTGGGAAACACACTGTATTCCAGTTGATCCTGTGGGTCAGTTAGGGTGTTCTATTCCCTTTCCATGATAGGAGACTCATGACCTTGGCTGGCTCATTGAATAGCCTATCTCCTTAAAAAAATTTTTTTTATACAGCAGGTTCTTATTAGTTCTGGATTTTATACATATAAATGTATACATGTCAATCCCAATCACCAAATTCATCCCACCACCACCACCACCCCTGCTGCTTTCCCCCCTTGGTGTCCATACGTTTGTTCTCTACATCTGCGTCTCTATTTCTGCCTTGCAAACTGGTTCATCTGTACCATTTTTCTAGATTCCACATATATGTGTTAATATACAGTATTTGTTTTTCTCTTTCTGGCTTACTTCACTCTGGATGACAGTCTCTAGGTCCATCCACGTCTCTACAAATGACCCAATTTCGTTCTTTTTTATGGCTGAGTAATATTCCATTGTATATATGTACCACATCTTCTTTATCCATTCGTCTGTCGATGGGCATTTAGGTTGCTTCCGTGACCCGGCTATTGTAAACAGTGCTGCAATGAACACTGGGGTGCATGTGTCTCTTTGAATTACGGTTTTCTCTGGGTAGAACAGCCTATCTCCTGAGCACAGTGACTGACTCATGGATAAAGCATGTGATCTAAACTGGGCTAGAATCTTCCCTGGGATACAGATATTCTGGGAGGAAATGAGGACTGCTTTACTGTTACTAATATCGTATGACAATGGGAGACTAGTCCTTCTGGCAGCCATCTCTTCCACCAGTAGACAAAATCTGCTACAGAAGTAAGCCAACAGAGACCACCATAGCCAAAGGATGCAAACAGACAAAGAATCTGATTATACAGTTGAGCTCCTGGATCCAGCTATGCCTGAAGCCATAGCTCCAAGACATTCTAGCACATGAACCAATCCACTTCCTTTCATCATAAACTATGTTTAATCACCACCAAGAGTTTGAGTAATATGGGATGAGAGAGGAAAGAGCAGCGCTCCATAACAAAGTTCTGCATGTGGCATATCACATACTATTTTTCTAAGTTGTGGTCTCAAGTTAATTCTCAGCAAATTTCTCAAAACTCTGGCATCAGCCATGTTCTTTCTTAGCTCCATGCCCTTCCCCATGCTGTTCCTTCTACCTCAAATGGCTTACCGTTCTGCTTCCCTACTTGGTGAGTTTCTACCTAGCTCAAACGTAATCTCTTGGTTGCAATCTTCCCTGGTTTCACTAGATAGTATCAGTTTTCCCCCCAATAAACTACGAGCTGTCTAGAGTAAGACTCACGTCCTACTCATCGTATGTTCTCAGCAACAAGTACCACACCGGGCATGAGGTCACTCTAACTGATATAATTCAAAAGTAACTCACAGTGAACTGGAAATTCTGCCTTCAAGGAGGCCTACACTGTCCTGGAGAGTGGGGTAGGGAGACAGAGAATCAAAATTCTAACAGGGCACGGATAAATCCGATTCTATAATTGAGAGTCAACACAATCATGCTGGTATGAAGAGAGCTAATGGCTTCAAAGGTTGCATTAACAGAAGCAGGATGCTTGGGGTGGAGGTGAAAGGACCATCCCATTGTGTGCCGCTCAGCTCCGCCTGGATCTCGGCCCCAGCCCCCAGACTTAAATGGGGACACTGGAGGGACTGGAGCATCAGACTGGTTGAATGACATCACGGTTTGCGTATTACTGTTAATAGCTTTCTTGAGATAATAGCTCGCATACTACACAGTTCACCCACTTAAAATGTACAACTCAATAGTTTTTACTATATTCACAGGGTTGTGCAACGATCATCCAATTTCGCAACATTTTCACGATCACAAAAGGAATCCTGTTCCCTTAGCTGTTATGCCTCCAGCCCCTCCATGCCTTCTCATCTCTAGGCAACCACCCACCTACTTTTTGTCTCTAGTTTTGCCTCTTTTGGACATTTCCTACAGATGGAATCATATGGTCTTTGTGACTGGTGTCTTTCACCCAGTCTAATGTTTTCAACATACTTTTTTGTTGTTGTGAAAGCAGCAGGAACCTCCCTTTTTCATGAACAGTAGTTCAGGTGAAATCCAACAATGTAAGATAAATAAGGGAGAAATGGTACTGGTTGGAAAAGCAGGAAGGGAGCCCTGAGTTTTACTTTTTTGACTTTATCCCCCGACATACGTATCTATGGACAAGGGCCCCTGGGACCAGGGAGCTGGGCCACTTACCAGGTCCCAGGCAGCCCATCTGGACACAGAGAGTTCTATTTTGTTGTACTTTTGAGAGCAGAAAAAAGCAGTGCTGTTACAAGTCTTTTTTTAATTTTAAGGAACTGCCTTCTCCACGAAGGGGCATGATGTGAAAAACATGCCGAGTCCCTTCTTATGGTAATACTGCACTTTGCAAATGGCTCGGATCCAATCCAATTGAACATAATAAAATGAAACAATCTGTGCTATCTCCAATAGCTTTAATCTTTACCACGCTAACGATTCCGAAAGCCCATGAGCACGGTTTAAGGAAAAAAAAAGAAGAAGAAGAAAGAAAAGACATGCTCTGCTCTGCTGTTATCAGCCTTCTAGGCAGCTGGGGCTAGTGCCTATTTCACCATCAACAGGGTCCTTGGGAAAGAAGCCCACCCCACTGCTTCGAGGTCAAAGTTT